>NC_081410.1:312117618-312352618 GCF_030272615.1 Cryptomeria japonica
CTCGCTTATCCCTCACCTTTGCAAGTTGTCGATCTTGCTCCACCAACTGAGTCTGAGCCACTATCAATTGTGATTGCAGCTCTGCAAGACGTGCTCTCATCGACTACCCTGCGTCTGTCCCCTACTCTCTCGCAGGCTCTCCACCCCCATCTCCACCTCCAGTACCACCCTACTCGTTCATCTACTATCGGACCTATCTCAGAGCTGCTCACTCCTCCTCAACTCCACCCAATCTCACTCCTACTCTCCCAAGGGATTCACCCTCACCCCTCTTTTGTCCACCCTTAGCTGGAACCCTATTGCTACTAGCACCAGGATCACCACCTGTCCACCTTGGAGCCTTGGCTCTCTATCCCTGTCCCTATCTCTGGCCATGCCTCTGACCCTATCCTTGTCTTGGTGTAGGAGCATCATCCTCAATATCCTCTATATGAGGTGCATGCTCACCCGGATCTATAAACCTAGGAAAAGGATGTTGTTGGAACCACTCTTTGTACTAGGGCAATACCCCCGCATCTGCAACATCATCCATATAGTCCCATCTAAGGCACTATAGACTAGTCAGCTCCTACATAGCCAAGGCATAGGACAACTGTGGAGACCATCCCTGTCTCTCCTCATTTGCATAATGCACATAAGTTGTATACTACTACGAGATCCCCTAAGGCCTACCATATTGCCTCATCACTCGAGAAATGGTGAACGACTCAACAATAGTCTATGATCTCCCAATAAGAGGGTGCGTGACAAAAAGGTCCCTACTAACCAGCCACCAGTCATCCCATGGCTCCAAACCTTTGTAAGGTCTCCACACTATGGCTATCAAATCGTCTAACTACCGCCACCAAAAATTTGTCTTGCCTAGATGGGGTTGTGTGACATAACCAACATACCTATATATAATCGACTACCCAAGCTCTCTACTATCATCTACAATAGGCTGACAAAAAGGAAGATGCTCCCAAGCCCAAACCTGTAAAATAAATACACTTGTAGCCATGCTCCTGCCATCCCTATATACAATCTCATGCATCTCGCGATACATGTGGGCCAATAAGAAAGAACCCCAGCCAAGCCTTTGAGGGGTCTCCATCAATCTCATCAACATCCTGCCCCAACCACACTAGAAAGCCTACTATCCTCTATCTAGCATTAGAAAATAGCCAATAAATCCTACTAGAACACACGCCAGAGGAAACTCCTCATTTTATCTACTCATCATAATGTCCCAACTAATGGAATGGGTCAAAATGTCGAGGTCCTTGAAGACATGCCTCACTGCCTGTAATCCTGGAAGGTGTCCTGAATCATAATCCACCTTATCCCCAACAAAAGGGATACAGAGGATCCTATATACATCCTTAGGAGGGATATTCAACTCCCCCACTAGTAAATGAAACATGTTATGCTCTGAATGGAAATGCTCAACCAATGCTGTGAGCATACCATGATTCACATGGAGATCTGGTAAACCAAGAAGATGAGTCAAACCTCACAAATCAATATGAGCCTGATCAACCTCTGATAATAGTCGTACTAATGTCATGGTGGGAGGATAAACGCATCTGAAAAGAACATGAGGTAATTGAACCTGCAAAAACCCAACAATGAAGCATCAGAAAACATTCCAAATAAGCCTACAAGGGAAGTAAAACATTACGCAAATCCAACTGAGTGAAGTACAAAATCAAAATTTCACATTTAGACCTTCAAAAATGCTTACTGTTTCTCGAATGACAAAATACAAAAGGGTAGCATCTCGTATGAGTAAGGAATAGCTGTCGTATGATAAAACATTCCCAAATGACAAAATATAAGACCTTGCACGACAAAATGGTCTTTTTACAGACATGTCGTATGATACGAGGGTAGGGTTCAAACGATAATTCTAAGGGCTTTAAACAACAAACTAAAATTTAATAGTTACTCGTACGAGACAAAATCCCATCTTGCATGATAAAACGTGAAACCTGACCCCAAACATGCAAAAAACTTGAAAAATGAGCAAAAATATTCAAAATTGAAAACACAAAGAGGCTTAAGATAGATCACTTACTACTGGCTCATATTTTTGGGGTCGATTATGACGTCTCTAGCACTTGAATCGATGCTGACGGGTAGGGACCACCATTTTCTTTGCAGAAGGCTTTTTGAATTTTCAAACTTGGAGGGTAAAAATAAATTGAAAATGACACTTTCATCCATATATAGCCAAAACCCTAATTTTTCAACTTGCTCCGATGGACATGAAAATTGTACCCTTAGCTAATTCAACCATTCTGATTCCATTTTCAGGATCGAAATCAAAATTCAAGATCATATTCCTATTCAATTTCACAATTTGGACCACTCAATGCTCTTTTCATTAAATGCTTATTCTTTCTTCACATTGCGCTCAATTTCCATGCTAAATATCAATTTCAATTCTACACATCAACTTTACGATCAACTTTGTGCTTAATCTCATCAATCAATGCCGAATCTTCATAAAAAAATTCCTTAGAATAAATTTGTGCTCAAATAACTTATTTTCACCACACAACACCCTATAATCATGTCCCTCGCTATCTTTCGATTTCTCTCCCGAGGGGGCATACTCGTGACCTTATGACCTCACATCTTCACATGTTGAGAAAATTTACAAATCTTTATCAAAAGTTGAGAAAAATCTTTTTAACTAAAGAAAATCAATCAATCATTATTGCTAAGGGGCATCTTAGCTTCGTTGCTTCACATCAAGTTGAGATATCTTGATCATCTGAATCAAATCAATCGCTAGGGGCATATCAGTTTCATCACTTCAAATCAAGGTGATATTTGTCTTTCATCTAAATTAATCTCTTAACGTTAATCAGTTTCATCACTTTACATCAATATGATTATTTGTTTAAACTCAATCAAAAGTTTAAAGAGTATCTTTGATCACATGCTAAATCTAAGAAGGTGTTTAGTTTCATCACTTCGAATCAAGCTAGATAGTTTATTCTTCGTTCATCATATCTTGATCAATCAAGTTCAAGATTTATTTTTATCATCACTCATTGTGTCTAGATCAATCAAGTTCTAGATCAGTAAGATCCGCTTCTTGATCAATCAAGTTCAAGTTTGGTATCTTTTCTTTTCTATCATTCCTAAGTTCAATCAAGTTTGAGATCGGTGTTGCTTTAATCAGACTTCACTCAGCTTCATCACTTCGAATCAAGCTAAATATCTTGCTCTTCATCTAGTTCGTGATCAATCAAGTTCAGAACTGGCATCTTCTAGACATCACACATTCTTTGAACCAACACACTGCTCGCACATTAATTCAAACAGGGGCAAATGTAATACCCTAAAAATGGTCATCTAAACCATGGGCCCCAAATCTCGACAACATCACCAAGGTTGTAACCAAAGGTAGTTAAATCAACCTTGAACACACAATTAATTCTTTAATCATCAAAAATCACATGGCAAATCAATTACTCAATATTAATTAAATATTTATTTAATTAATTGAATCATTCCAAGAAAATAATTTTGATCAATTATCCTATTTTAATTTATTAAATATCCTTGCATATTTAATTAATTAATAAATTTTCCATTTAATCATGCAAAAGGAATTATTTTATTACAAAAGAGGAATTAATTACAAAGCAAGAGTTGAATTGAAAATAAACAAAAAGAATTTATTTGAGAGAGAAATCAAACTTGAGATATTATTTCTTTTTCTAAATTTAGAACTTGAAATCAGAAAAGCAATTAAATTGAATTATTGAATTATTCTCTAAAATTGGAACTCAAAGCTTTTCAAAAAAAAGAAGTTCAGTTGCATTGAAAAGACCTTTTTCTTGAATAAATCAAATATATGCATGGAATTAATTTATTATTATTTATAATACAACTTGAACTTCTTATTTAAATGCATTTCAATCAAACTATAATTGGAATCTATCTCAAGGTTAACTGAACCTAATTTCTCAATTATTTTCAATTAATCCTAAATTAAGCTTTTCTCTTGTAATTCTCTATAAATTCAACCTTCAGCTCTCATTCCAATTCACCCAAGATATTTTTGAGAACATGCTTGGAAATTATTATCATGCTACTTTCACTCTAGAGTCATTGAAGATCATTATGCTTTTTAGATTATTTGCATCCATATTTAGTTTTACTCATCCACATTACTTGAATCCATATTTACTTGAATTGATTATTGCTTGAATTATTCATCCATCTTGCATCCATATAGCTTAATATCATATAGATTAAATCCTTCATCTTGGTTTAGTCTAGTCACTAGTATTGCTTATAAATATCTGAGAGCAATCTTATACTCGCATCTTTTAGAAGGCAATTAGTCACTTTGTTATGGTTTTTTACTTATTGATTATTGATTACTAACCATACATGTAATGACTTAATTCAAGTGTTGTGCTTGCAACTACGGACCACTTTTTCAGACACATAATAATAGGAAGTATTATCCTTTTTGGCAAGGTGAGCCCTTTCTTCTTAGTTCTTGGGGAAATTCTTGATGGCTTCCACCGAGAACTTACGATCTCTGTAAAACAATGTCATCCTTCTCCAAACCAGTCACCTCAGCCACCAAATCTTCATCCGCTCTCCAGGTCTGACCAAATAGAGTAACTCTATTATTTTTCCAACCCTTGGCAAAACCATGGGAAACAAACTTCTTGCTCCCATGCAATTTCTCCATATAATCAGTGAAGCCGTATTTATGCAACCTTCTCCAAATTTTCCTTTCACCCTTCCAACTTTCACAGCTAGTGGGCTCATTACGGTTAATATTTCCACCCATAATGTAATAGTTGTTCAAGTTAAAACCCTCAGGGGAGCACAAATTGACCAGATGTTGAAGAACAGAGAAGCTGGAATCAAAAACCAAGGTAATTTTCTTATTTTTCAATTAGCCCTTTAAAAAATGCAAATCAACCCAATACTTAATATGATAAGGCCCTTCACACCTATACACATTAGTGCAACACCTGAGACAAGTCATCATTGGATAATCCGCCTCACTCCAAATTTTATCATTGAAGTCCAAATGAAGAAGGGTAATAATAAGATTAATATGTACCATTGATTCTGTCATAAAATAATTGCTCTCGGACTTTGTTCTTACATGATGACTCTCCCATATAATTAGCATCTTCCGCTAAAATGACCCCCTCATTGGCTAACAAATCAGCTACCTTATTACCTTCCCTAAAGATATGGGTAATAATCACACTATCATAGGCGTTTAATATTTTTTTAGCCTTATCAATGATATTTTGGATATTCCAAGAAGGGGAACTAATAACTTTAATAGCCTAAATTATAGTAAGGGAATCCCTCTCTAACCAAATTCTTTTAAAATTGAATCCCTGAACAAGCCGAAGACATTTTAACATTTCCAGAGCTTCTGCCACATGGTTGTTTTGAATTCCAAAGGGAGAGGCAATCGCAACAACACAAAAGCCATAAGAGTTTTTGATAACCCCTCCCCCTCCAGCATTACCTGGATTTCCTTTAGCTACACCATTGAAGTTTTAAACCTTAACTAAATCATGAGGAGGGAACTCCAAACCACATTATCTCTTCTACTCTTCATATTAGGCTTCCAAACCATATTCATTAATTTATATTCAGTTAGAATGCTTTTCTCATTATCAATCATATCAATATAATTACATTGCTTGTTGCTTTTGTGAATGGTATTGATGTTTCTTTAATAGCCCTACAAATCTTTTCATAAACCACCTAAGAAGAACACTTAGTCTCCCTAAAAATTATATTGTTTCTCTCCTTCCAAATATGTGAATAGGTCATAGGAAGAATAAAGGACTAGAGGGTCTTAATGATGGGAAGGTTGGTAAGGAAAATCCAATGCCAAAGGACTTCCTTAAAACTATTCTGCATAACCCAAACAACTTTCCATTGCATCCACACTTTACCCCAGATTTCCCAGGTAAAAGAATAGTGAATAAACAAATGATCCACATAGTCAACCTCTTTCTGACACAATTCACACCTATTAGGAATCATAAATCCTCTTCAAATGAGGTTATCAACAGTAAGATTCTTGTTGCGAATTGCAATCCAGAAAAACATATTAACTTAAGGAATGAGGAATCTATTACAAACTTTAGTCCATATAGGGTTGCAAGCTTGAGTATATATCTTTTTGTAAGAAGAAGCAATAGTAAAATTACCCCTAGGATTACTCTTCCATAAGAGGACATCATCTGAATCTTTGCTAACATAAAAGGACAACAAATCATGCTGGAGTGAAGAAAATCAAGCATAAACCACATCAATTCTAACCCATTTATTCTCCTCCCAATAATTACAGACCATATAACCAAACCTCCTTTTACAATCTTCAATGCAATGGTTGCAATCCTAATTAAAAAGAGGCTCATCTTTGATCTAGACATCCTCCCAAAATATAATTTTGTTACCTTTGCCAAGGACCCAGCCAGCTCCATCTTTAGCAAATTTAATAGATTTTGTCATACTATTCCATATAAAAGATTCGACAGGGATATCTTCGTAATAGAGAAGGGAATGAATGGGCTGATTATGGATGTATTTGTCAAACCAAACCCTACTCCAATCTCTCTTAATACCATATATCCTCCAAACCTATTTGGCTAACAATGATTTATTGAAAGGTTTAAGAGATTTAATACCTAACCCCCCACTACTTTTAGGACCACAAACTTTATCCCAAGCAACCAAAGTAATCCTTTTCTTATCTTCCACACTAGACCAAAGAAATATTTTCTGTATTCTTTCTAATGCATCTACAAATTTGACCGGTATACTAAACAAACTAAGAGCATAAATAGGCAGATTCTGAAGGGTAGCTTGAAGAAGCAATAGTTTACCAGCCTACGATAACATAGACCCTTTCCAACCGGCCAGTTTTTTGTTGAACTTATCAATCGAAGAATTCCAGAAAGAGTTTGGAGGAGCCAAACCAAGAGGGATTCCCAAATAAATAGAGGGGAGTAGCTCAACCTTACAGCCAATTATGTTAGCAATCCTTTGTTACCTCAACAAGGCGGTGTTGATGAAGTAAATAGTAGATTTCTTCCAATTAACCTGCTTGCCAGTAGAAAGGGAATAAGAGTTGAGAGAACTTTTGAAGGCAGAAGATTCAGTCATAGAAGAGTATCCCAACAACACAGTATCATCAACAAATTGTTGATGAGTGTAGGAGAAATTAGTAGAAGAGGGTTGCAAACCTTTGATGGTCCTATTCTCTTTCAACTTTTGAATCAATCTACTCAAACATTCTGCCAAAATAGTGAAAAGAATAGGTGAGATAGGATCTCCTTTCCAGAGACCCCTTGAAGATTTAAAAAATATGGAAGGAGATCCATTAATAAGAATAGAAAAATTTGGTGTAGATATCAACTCTCTAGTGATTTTGATAACCTTCTCATCAAATCCAAAGGCCTCCATGATCCTAAACAGAACCTGCCATTCAACCCTATCATAGGCTTTTGCCAAATCCAACTCTATGAGAAATTCCTCTTTGTTTGCAACATTAAGAGAATGGATATTCTCATGCACATGAATTATAGAGTCCAAAATCTGCCTATCTGGGACAAATCCTTTTTGCTCCTCAAAGATAACAAGGGGAAGAACAACCAGCAATCTAGAAGTTGGGACTTTTGAAATTATCTTGTAAAAAGAATTACATAGACTTATTGACCTAAACTTACCCATAGAATCAGCTCCATCCACCTTAAGAATTAGAGAAATGAAGGTAGAGTTGATTTCTTTAAGAATTCTTCTAGAGCCAAAGAATTCTTTGACAACATTGACCATATCAGCCCCAACAATGTGTGAAGATTCCTGAAAGAAAAACATGGGGAATCCATCTGGGCCTAGTGCCTTATCCCCTTGAAAGGAGAAAACAACTCTTTTAATTTCATCAACTGAGGGGATGGCAGATAATATCCTATTCTTATTAGGTCCAATAATCTTAGGAATATTTTCAACCAGATCTTCCTGCTTTACAAGGTCAATTTCCTTGCTACCTGTTAGGAGGTTAGAGAAGAACCTAACAACTTCATCACCTATATCATCATCTTTGATAAGAGTTTTATCATCAACAATTAATCTAGAAATTTTTCTTGATGCTTTATGCTTGATTGATGTCATATAAAAGAATTTAGTATTTCTGCCACCAGCTTCTAACCAAATAGCTCTGGATCTCTGCCTCCGATAAATTTATTTTCCTGAAATAGTGCTGTGTAATTTGGCTAGAACCTCATCTTCTTTAGCCTTGGGGAAATTCTTATAATCATGTTCCTGAATAAAATTTTGAATTTATTCTAGTTCCCCCTTGAGCTTCCTCTTAGATTCAAAAATATCCCCAAAAACCTTTTTATTCGAAACCTTAATGTTATCTTTGATATTTCTTAATTTTTTAGCAACTTTGAACATGGCAGAACCATCCACAATTATATTCCACCATTTGGTAATGGAAGCTTCCAGGGAAGGGTGTGAAATCCACAGTTTTTCAAACCAAAAGGGAAAGCAATGTTTGCCCTTAACAGAATTAGCAACAAAAGAAATAAGCTTGTTGTTAACATTGGGTGCATGATGACTAGAAAACTATGGTGCTCTTGACAGAGAAAAGGTAAGCACGTTTTGGTTGGGTATAATGGATGGCTATTGAGGAAGTGAATTTGGCATGAGTGCATGCTATTGGGATGGATGTTGTTGTTGTTACAAGTAAGTAGCATTGGACCATTTCTATTGTTTCCTCGCTATGGTTGAGACCATGGGTTTTGAGGACCTTGCCACTTGTTATGGATTGGGTATTGATATTGAGATGGCCATGAGCCTTGTTGTGGCATCTAGTTTAATGTAGTACCCTGCCATGGTGGTTTTTGCATTGCATTCCAAGGTTGAAAATTCTAGTTGGTAGCATTTTGTTGAACTCAAAGGAATGAAAGATTGTAAGATAGTGGGTTTGGTGGCATACCTTTTTTTGGTTGCTATGGATTTTATTGTGCAATGTAGAATATTTTTCTATCCTCATATTCAAGGACATGAAACTCTAGACATACAACTTCTCTTCAGTGATGGTAACAATCTTCTTATACCTACAATTAAACCTCTCCTATTAGTAATGAGGGAAATACTCTATAAGAGAAGCCTCCACTTCTTGTTTCTTCTTAATGTGAAGAGTGTCCACTTGGCTTGTCAAATGACATATCTTTATTCATGTCAAAAATAAGGTTGCTCAATTCCACCCTTGAGACACTAATAGATTCCTTAGTGGTAGCAAGTTGCCTTGGAATTTTATTCTTCCTTGAAGTAGACCTGGAGTAATTCATGGACATCTTGCAAATATCATCAAATGTTATTTGGGTGATGTCACCACCACCCATCAAATTGAATGTGTCAGTGCATTCCTCATTGATTCCCAATAGGAAGACCAACTTGAGAGACTCAAGACTAAGCCAATTCTATCTAGATTTCTTTAAAGAGAACTCGAATTTGTCTATGTAATCTTCAAGTAGTTCATCTTCTCTCTAGGACATCCTAAATATGTCTTCCTTTCTGGTGTCCCCACCTCTACAATAATCCTGATACTTTTGTAAACACTTCTCTTTCATTGCAACCCAGCTAGTGATTACATTACTACCTAGCCCCATAAACTGTAATACCCTAAAAATGGTCACCTAAACCATGGGCCCCTAATCTCGATTACATCACCAAGGTCCTAACCAAAGGAAATTAAATCAATCTTGAGCATCTAATTAATTAATTCCTCAATCATCAATGTCACATGGCAAATAAATCATTCTAAATTAATTAAATGTTTATTTAATTAATTTATCATACCAAGTAAATCACTTTAATCAATTATTCTATTTATTTAATTAAATATCTTAGCATATTTAATTAATAAATAAATTTTCCATTAAATCATCAAAAAGGAATTAATTTAAAAAATGAATTAATTTGAAAAAAAGAATTAATTTGCAAAAATGAATTAATTTATAAAAAAAAGGAATTAAAATGAGAAAATAAATCAACTTGAGATATTTCTTTTTCTAAAATTGAGACAACTTGAGAAATATCAGAAAAGCAAGAAAAACAATTAAATTGAATAAATCATTTTCTCTAAAATTAAAACTCAAAGCAAATCTTGAAGACAAAGGTTTAGTTGCATTGAAGAGGCTTTTTCTAATAAAAATCTTGAGCAAATAAGAGGAATATGTATGTAATCAACTAATTTTATCTCAAGTGCATGGAATCAACTAATTTTATCTCCAATGCAAACTCAAACTTATAATCTCAATGCATTCAATCAGGCTTTAACTGAAATTTATCTCAAGATTAGTTCAATATAATCTCCTCTGAAACTGAATCAAAGCATCCAATCATTTCAATTCACCTGGATTGTGCTTTTTCTTGAAGAGTCTCAACTGCTCATCAATGATCAATCTTGATCATTGGTCTCTCTTTGAATTCTCTATTAATTAAACCTTTCATCTCTCATTCAAGACACCCTGGAGATTTATTGTTATTATGTTGTTGTTTTTCTAGAGTCATTGAGAATATTGTGCTTTGATATTATTGCATCTTAGCTTTTTGCATATTTAGTTTAATCATTCATAGCTTAATCTTGCATCCATTTAGCTCAATTTTGTGCTCATATAAATTAAATCCTTCATCTTGGTGTAGTCTAGTCACTGGTATTGCTTAGATAAATTTTAGAGCAAGTCTATACTCACATCTTTTAGGAGGCAATAAGTCAATTTGTTATGGGCTTTTATATTCAAGATTATATCTATCTAACCATGCATGCAATAATTTATTGAAGTGTTGTGTCCTAAAAGATACTCTGTGGCCTCCCATACCATCTCAAAACTCTACTAACTATGAAACACTCAGTGATCACTGAAGATCTACCCAAAAGTGGTCACGTCATAAACATATATCTCCGTTACCTCCTCTAATCATCCCATAACTCCAGACCCCTATATGGTCTCCACACTACTGCAATCAGGTCATCTAGCTGCCTCCAAAAATCAGTATTTCCTAGGTGGGGTTGTGTGATATAACCTATTATCACTATTTAAAATTGGGTTTTCTTGTTCCATAGTTGGCTAGAAGTCTGCAAAAAATGTGTCTAGTATGGCCTTGTTGCCTCTATTTTCTTGGGTCATAAGAGGGTTTAAGGTTTTTGATTTTTAACCTTTGCTTACATTATGGAAAAACCCTTGTTTTCTATTTTTGTGTCACTTTTGCCACTTAAAGAAGGGTCGGTCTATCATGAAAAGTGTTCCCCCCATTAGTTCTTTCCCTAGGCGGTCCCTTAATATTTTAAATCTATGCGCCTTTACCTTTGTTTTGTTTTAATGTTTGTTGGGCCCCTTAATTATTGTGCAACTCATTGTTGATCTAACGGCTCACGTTGATTCGCTAGCCCGAGATGCATATGATATAAGTTCTGCAAAACAATGAAAGACTTGGCAGGTCCCAGAGGTGCATCAGGTAATTGGTTAAAGGATGATCAGCTCAGGAAAGATCAACGGCTCACATTGATTTGTGGCCTAAAGGTACCCATTTTTTACCTTTTGCGAAGTTGCGAATGTTGGATACAATTGTTTAATTGTGTATTGTCTTTGATGTTACACAAATGTCATATCAGTCTACCGAGCTCAGAATGTTCGGCAAGGCAGTTAGACAAAGTCTACTGAGCTCAGAATGTTTGGCAAGGCAGTTAGACAGAGTCTACCAAGCTCAGAATGTTCGGCAAGGCAGTTAGACAGAGTCTACCGAGTTCAGACGGTAAGAGAAGCAAGTCACAGAGTCTACCTAGCACTCCAGTATGCTATACCGAGTTCGCAGTCTTTACCGAGTTTAGTCGGTCTTCGAAGAATATGTGAAGGAAAGTCAGTCTTTACCGAGTTCGCAGTACTTATCGAGTTCAGTCGGTTACCGAAGAATCAGCAGTGTTCATCGAGCATCAGTGAAATGTTTATGCAGCCGACCGAAGCAATATTTATTTATTGAAACTTGTATATGTAGCCGACCTATGTAATATTTATTTTAACTTGTAATTGGGCCGACTTGGTAACCTGAATGATATATATAAGAGATCAAGTTGCGATTTCGAAGTGTGGAGAAGTATGAAAAGTATGGAAATGTGAAGGAGCAGAAATGTGCGAATTCTGATGAAGGATCAGTGATATCCTTGAGGCGCAGAAAAGATATATGTGATCGGTAAGGATCTATTGGCTCAGAACAGAGATCTGTATCAGCAAGATAAGTTGTATTTAATTCAGATCACTTCATTGTTGCTTTCTAACCATTGTAGCAGTGATACCGAAATCTCTTAACAGAGTTGGTCTAACAACCATTCTTGTAAATCCTCTAACAAGGTGACAATTCGGTTGAATTGTTCTTAAGACCTTTCACAAGGCCACTCCTAACAGGGTGATTAAATCCTCTAACAGGGTCACACCTAACAGTGTGTTTTGTAACCTTTAACAAGGTTGGCTCCTAACAGGGCTCACTTCAGAAGAGTGAAAATCAGTAACTAGTTACATTGGTGGTTTTCCCAAAATTGGGTTTCCACGTTATATCTGGTGTTACTTGTGTTCATGTTATTTGTTTTATGCATGTTAATGTTTAATGAACACTGATAAGTTAATTTACCGAGTTTCAGCAGTTTATATTTAAGACATCTAAGAGACTTGTGGATTTATTTTTGTGGTAACTGATTCACCCCTCCCCTCTCAGTTACTCCATCCATATTTCCAACAATTGGTATCAGAGCTCTCTGTGCTTGTAGGAAGGATTTCAAGGATCTAAGCTAAAGATCAAGATGTCTTACAAGAGGGAAATTCCAAGGCTAAATAGAAATAACTTTTCAGCATGGCAAGGTCTCATGAGACTCCATTTGGCTTCCATTGGAGATATAGGATTGACACATCTTGACACAGAATATGTGACACCCACTGGTACACTAACTGTTGCTGATATTGCTGCAAAGAAGACTCATAACACCATGATGATAGACATTGCATCTGCCCTAAGCTATGAAGAGTTTGATGATGTCAAAGATTGCAAAAGTGCATTTGAAATGTGGAACAAGCTGAAAGATATCTATGGTGGTGATGACAATGTGAGAAGAGCCAAAGCAGAAAGCTTGAGAGGACAGTTTGATCAATTAAAAATGAGTGAGGATAAAAATATTGCAAAATATGTTGAAAGAGTCAAAGCCAGTGTCAGTGCAATCAAAGCTTCTGGAGGTGATATCTCAGAGGAAACAGTCATAAGCAAAGTTCTCAGAACATTACTACCCATTTATGCAATCAGAGTTTCTGCAATTCAGGAAAGAAGATGTGAAGCAAATCATAAGATAAATTTAGAGGCCATAGTTGGAAGATTAACTGCATTTGAGTTAGACAACTATGACAACTATGTTCCAGCTTCCAAAAACATGGAATCAGCATTTGAAGCTAAGGTTTCACTCAAGGACAAAAGCAAAAAGAAAAAGGAATCTCGGTCAGAAAGTGAAGATGAATCAAAACCAAGTTCAGACAGTGATCTTGAAATAATTGAAGCTCTTCTAGCAAAGAAATATTCCAAAGGCAGAGGAAAATACAGAGGCAAAGTTCCTCTAATCTGTTTTTCATGTGATGAAGTCGGTCATATTGCTGCTAGATGCCCAAACAAGCAGAGCAAAGATGAGAAGAAAGATCACAAATGGAATGGCAAAAAGGACTACAAATCATTTAAAGGTAAGAAAACATGCTTTATGGCTAAGGATTCTGATAATAGTGAAGATGAAATTGTTTATATTGCTATAAGAGATGATTCTGATAATGATGAGGAAGATAAGATGGCACTTATTTCTCATATAAGCAAAAATGATACGTGGATCATAGACAGTGGTTGCTCTCATCATATGACTGGTGATAAAACCAAGTTTGAACATTTTATAGACTATGATGGAGGTAGTGTAAGGTTTGGTAATAATGAACCTCGCTACATAAAAGGAAGAGGTAGAATCCCTATAACCAAAGAACTTGTATTTGATGATGCCTACTGGGTTGAAGGTCTCAATCACAACTTGATGAGTGTGGCACAGCTACTTAATAGTGGACTCAAGGTGGAATTCACGCATGGAAAGGCCAAACTGCTAAATAATCAAGGAAAGCTGATTGCATCAAGCACTCAAACAAAAGGTAATTTGTTCCGACTTGAAACAAGTGAAAATTCATGTTTTATTGCTCAAGTTGAAGAAAGTTGGTTATGGCACAAAAGGTTATGTCATGTAAATTTTGATAACCTAGTGAAAATAAGTAAATTCAGAAAAGTAAGAGGTATTCCAGATATAAAGAAACCTGAGGTCGGTCTATGTAAGAATTGTCAAATTGGAAAGATGGGAAAGACTAGTTTCAAAAGCAAAAACTATCAATCTGAAGATATATTAGAAATTGTGCATATTGATTTATGTGGACCCATAGGAACTGAAAGTTATACTGGAGAAAAGTTCTTCATTCTTTTTGTTGATGATTACTCAAGAATGATGACTGTCATGTATTTAAGGAACAAATCAGAAGCATTTGAAAAGTTCAAATGGTATTTGGCCAGAGTAGAAAAAGAAACAGGTAAAAGACTTAAATGTCTAAGGTCAGACAGAGGTGGTGAATTCATCTCTCATGAATTCAATAACTTTTGCATTGAAAGAGGAATCAAAAGACAAGTATCAGCCCCTAGAACTCCTGAGCAAAATGGAATAGCTGAAAGATGGAACAGATCTATCATGGATTGTGCAAGAACCTTAATGATTGAAAAGAATATTGCTATCAAATACTGGAAGGAAGCTATTAGCACTGTTGTTCATACCTTGAATCGAGTACAGCTGAAGAAGGACTCATTCAAAACCCCCTATGAATTATGGTATGGCTACAAACCTAATGTAAGTTACCTAAAAGTATTTGGAAGTAAATGTTACATTTTGAAAGAATCTAGAAAAAGAAAATTTGATGTGAAAGGTGATGAAGGTATATTCCTCAGATATTCTTGCAAGAGTAAAGCATATAGATGTTTGAACTTGTCTACTCATAAAGTTATAGAAAGTGCACATGTGAAAGTTGATGAGTTTGCAGAAAGATCTGAAGAAGAAAGCAAAAGAGAACTAGAAGATTATAGAAGATTTGTGTCTATTGAACCTGATACAATACTAGATACATCTGCTAATCAGGAATCTTCTACTCCAGAGTCATCAGTAACCGAGTTACAGAAAGAGCAAACCGAGCCAGTATCTACCGAGTCTGATGAACCAGAACTAGTGTCTACCGAGTCTGAAGAAACTGAGCCAATATTTACTGAGCCGGACCAGCCAGTTGAAGAACAAGAGGACAATGATGAAATTCATTCTAAAGGCAAGAAACCTGTATTAGCCGAGTATGTCAGACGACATCATTCAGCAGATCAGATCATTGGAGACAAATCTGAAGGAACCATGACAAGAGGTAAGTTGAAAAGCACTTGTTTACTTGCTGATTTTGAACCTAGAAATGTCAAAGATGCATTGGGAAATGATAGTTGGACAGAGGCTATGAAAGAAGAGATAGAATAGATAGAGAAAAACAAGACATGGACTCTTGTACCCAGACCTAAGGATAAAAATGTGATTGGAACTAAGTGGGTATTCAGAAATAAACTGAATGAAGATGGCAAAGTTTCAAGAAACAAAGCAAGACTAGTATGCAAAGGATATGCTCAACAAGAAGGAATAGACTATGGAGAAACTTTTGCTCCTGTTGCAAGATTGGAAGGAGTCAGAATCTTACTTGCATATGCCGCCTACAAAGGATTCAAAGTTTATCAGATGGATGTTAAATCTACATTTCTCAATGGTATATTGGATGAAGAGGTTTATATTGAACAACCTGAAGGTTTTGTTGATCCACAAAAGAAGGACATGGTCTGCAAATTACATAAAGCATTGTATGGTCTGAAACAAGCCCCTAGAGCATGGTATGAAAGATTGCATAACTATCTTATTCAGATTGGATTTCAAAGAACTAATGATAACAGTAGCTTGTATATCAAGGAAGGATCAGATAACAAAATTGTCTTAGCAGAAATATTTGTAGATGATACTATTTTCACAGGAAATGATGATCTTTGCAAAGAATTTTCAGTACAAATGAATAAGGAATTTGAAATGTCCATGTTTGGTGAGATCAAATTCTTTGTTGGTCTTCAAATTCAACAGAACAAAAATGGTATCTACATTACACAATCAAAATACATCAAAGAGATACTGAAAAAGTTCGGTATGGAAGATTGTAAGCCAGTTGGAACTCCTATGTGTACTGGATTGAAGCTTACCAAGGAAGATGAATCACAAGAAGTAGATCAAACACTGTATAGATCTATGATTGGAAAGCTGCAGTATGTTGTTCATACTAGGCCAGATATTGCTCTTGCAGTTGGTATTGTTGCAAGATTCTCAGCAAAACCAAGAGAAAGTCACATGACGGCAATCAAAAAAATAATGAGATATTTGAAAGGAATTGAAGAGTATGGATTATGGTACAAATTTGGAGGAAATTTTGATTTGAAAGTATTTACTGATGCTGATTGGGTAGGAAACATTGATGACAGAAAAAGTATAAGCGGAGGAGCATTCTTTCTAGGAAAGAGATTGGTTTCCTGGACAAGCAAAAAGCAGAACTGTATATCCCAATCTACAACAGAGGCAAAATATGTTGCTGCAGCAGTAAATTGTTCAAATGTTGTTTGGTTTAAACAGCTATTGGCAGGCATGAAAATGGAAATCAAAGAACCAATTGTTATGTTCTGTGATAATACAAGTGCAATTGACATGTCCAAGAATCCAGTGATGCATCCCAAAACCAAGCACATTGCAATAAAATATCATTTTGTCCGAGAATTGGTGCAGGACAAGGAGATCAGATTGGAATATATTCACACAAAGGAACAAATTGCTGACATATTCACAAAACCATTGGCTAAGGATGCATTCTTGTATCTAAGAGGTAAGTTAGGGGTCACTCCCCTATCTGAAATTCACTAAAGAAAAGTTTTAGTGATGCATAAACTCATCCTAAGTAGTTGATGCAGTATAATCAGGAAAATATTGCATATGAATCAGTACAAAAGGTACATTATAACTCATATGAAGTCTTATTGTCTTTGGCATGTGTTGTCAAAGAGGGAGAGTTTTACTGTCATATCCTACTAAAATTTGAAAGAAAGTTCATTAAGATAAAGAGGGAGAGTTGTTTGATAAAGAGGGAGAGTTTCACCGTCCAAAGATGAAGTTACTTCATAGAGGGAGATTATTGAAAGAAGGAGTGTTCTCTATCCAAAGGGAAAGTTATGTTGGCATGTTGCTGTCATAAAAGAAAAGACCTGTTTTCAAATTTCATTCTGCTATGACATGTTGTGTTGTCATCAATGCCAAAGAGGGAGATTGTTGGATACAATTGTTTAATTGTGTATTGTCTTTGATGTTACACAAATGTCATATCAATCTACCGAGCTCAGAATGTTCGGCAAGGCAGTTAGACAGAGTCTACCGAGCTCAGAATGTTCGGCAAGGCAGTTAGACAGAGTCTACCGAGCTCAGAATGTTCGGCAAGGCAGTTAGACAGAGTCTACCGAGTTCAGACGGTAAGAGAAGCAAGTCACAAAGTCTACCTAGCACTCCAGTATGCTATACCGAGTTCGCAGTCTTTACCGAGTTCAGTCGGTCTTCGAAGAATATGTGAAGGAAAGTCAGTCTTTACCGAGTTCGCAGTATTTACTGAGTTCAGTCGGTTACCGAAGAATCAACAGTGTTCACCGAGCATCAGTGAAATGTTTATGCAGCCGACCGAAGCAATATTTATTTATTGAAACTTGTATATGTAGCCGACCTATGTAATATTTATTTTAACTTGTAATTGGGCCGACTTGGTAACCTGAATGATATATATAAGAGATCAAGTTGCGATTTCGAAGTGTGGAGAAGTATGAAAAGTATGGAAATGTGAAGGAGCAGAAATGTGCGAATTCTGATGAAGGATCAGTGATATCCTTGAGGCGCAGAAAAGATATATGTGATCGGTAAGGATCTATTGGCTCAGAACAGAGATCTGTATCAGCAAGATAAGTTGTATTTAATTCAGATCACTTCATTGTTGCTTTCTAACCATTGTAGCAGTGATACCGAAATCTCTTAACAGAGTTGGTCTAACAACCATTCTTGTAAATCCTCTAACAAGGTGACAATTCGGTTGAATTGTTCTTAAGACCTTTCACAAGGCCACTCCTAGCAGGGTGATTAAATCCTCTAACAGGGTCACACCTAACAGTGTGTTTTGTAACCTTTAACAGGGTTGGCTCCTAACAGGGCTCACTTCAGAAGAGTGAAAATCAGTAACTAGTTACATTGGTGGTTTTCCCAAAATTAGGTTTCCACGTTATATCTGGTGTTACTTGTGTTCATGTTATTTGTTTTATGCATGTTAATGTTTAATGAACACTGATAAGTTAATTTACCGAGTTTCAGCAGTTTATATTTAAGACATCTAAGGAACTTGTGGATTTATTTTTGTGGTAACTGATTCACCCCTCCCCTCTCAGTTACTCCATCCATATTTCCAACAGTGAAAAGGTGGAGGGCCCAGCAGAGGTGATCACGGTAAAGGTAACCGACGAGCAGGTTGTCGAGATCCAACAGTTGTCATTGCTTCGTGAAGATAAGTGGCCTGAGGTTTAAGCTCTACAAAATAGCGAAAGGGTCAATGGGCCCAAAGGATAGGCAGGTCATAAAGTTTTAAAGGCCGATTAAGAAGGATTTAATCCGACGGTTGTTGTGGATTCACAACCTAAAGTCAAGTGGAGATTAATATTTGCGAAGTAGCCAAATGATGTGGCAATCACATGATGGATGACATGGCAGGATAGATGGTTTGTTCCATGGAGTGTAATGGTGACCTATCAAGTGCACATGGCTTTTGAAGGGTGGTTGAGAGCCCACCTTGGTTCAACCAACAGTTATGTGGGGAATAGTAAAGTAAAGCACGTGGCGGTTTCAGAATGGAACCCAATGGAACTTCCTGAGCAAATGACTGATTGCCACATGGTGTTTGTTAAATAGTGATGAGATAAAGCAAGTGGTCTCCAAGTTAAAGGGCCCACACTTAAAGGTTCGATAATGTTAAATAGTGTATATCTTGAGATTGATCTAATGGTTGTCATTGTTTCACAGCCCAAAGATGCCTGCAGTCTAACCTTCGTGAAGTGGCGAAAACTATTAGCTATCAAGGTGGTGCGTGGTTAGTTAATAAGACTGATGATCATTGTAGGAAATAAAGACCGGGTAGGTAGATCATGATCTAATGGCTGATGTTGCTTCACGAAAGAAAATTGCACAAGTTTTAAGGCCCATAAAATAGCGAAATGAAGGTACGACCCGTAACTAACACAAAAAGACTGGATGGAATAAAAGCAGTGCAAGTTCTCATGATCCAATGGTTGTCATTGTTTTGTGAAAGAAAAGTGCGGAGGTTTTAAGCTTTGCAAAATAGAGAAACAATGAAACAGAGGAAATACTCAGAGAATTTATGATCCGTTGGAGCCCGTTTTTGAATTCGATTTGTGAATTCAATTCTAAGGTAATTGCTGAAGCATGCGAGATTAATTTCTAAAATTCAATGCCAATTTGCCGTATTAGAGTCTACATCAACTTGAATGTTGGCATCATTTCAAAAAGTTTGCTGCAGAGCGGTTTTCTTCAAGCGAATAACAGGTTTTTTGTGCTTTTTCTTGCTAATTCTGGTCTGAAGTCGATGATTGCTATGTGAATTGTTTCATTAGAGATCTGTGCAAGTCTTAATTGATATAGTTGCATTATCAAGATGGCACCAAGAAGGGAGTTGATAGGAAAGGTGAATTACCTGGATAGGAACATTTGTGATGATTTTTTGAAACAGTTAACTATGTCAACCAATGTCGGGGCTAAAGCTAAAGAAATGGTACCAAAGAACCCTCGTCTAAGAATTGGGGATGGCTTATATGATAAAGGTAATTGGTTAAGGGATCCACAAATAGGGTTGCCAGGTTTAGGATTGTTCAAAGTAGGTTTTGGTCAGAGACATTCCCTTGCCCCTTTAAATAGCATATGGGCATTGGATGTGGGGAAGCTTATAGTTCCTGGTGTGTTCATGGATGTATATTTGTTGACTTTGATTGCCTAAAATTATGACCCTATAGCTAGATGTATCAGGAATGTGAAAGGATCAACCTTGATTGAAATTAAAGATGATGAATTCAGAAATGTGTTCAAGCTCAGTGAAGCTTCCAATTTGTTAGAACATATTGATTTTGAATCACTGGCCTAGATTTATGATGCACAAAGGGATCACCTTAGGAGTGGCCCATTGAAAGATTTCTTTGTTAAAATAGGAGGGTTAATAGTTGTAGGCCCCAGTACAATGGAACCCTTCTCCCTAAATCTATTTACTCTAAGAGCTAAGGGTATGTATTGGGCACTGTGTCAGATTTTTGGAGAAGATGCTAAGAGAAACATACCAACCCATTACATGCTAATGATTGCACAAATTCTAAACCCCTCTCTAGCAATAACATTTGATTATGTGCCATACCTTACTGATGCAATTCATGCAGGGCTAGTAGGGATAAAAAATGGTAAGGTGGACAGACTGTTTGGATGGTATTCTCTTCTAATGCACATGTTTTTGTTCAAGGGTGCTGACTATTTTGCAAAGGAAATGGATTTGGTTAAGGTGAAAGATAAGGAAGAGATGCATGTTCAACTTTGGAGCACTGTTTTATCCTAGGATAGAGAGGATGCTATTTACCTAAAGTTTGATAGATGCTTTGCATCTAAAATTAGGATTCTTTTGTGCACAGAAAACCCTAGGATTCCTAAGGCTCTCTTGGAATTCCTTGGGCCTAAAGAGTTTGCTGAGGGTATTAAGATTGTTCACAATTGGGGAGATATGTATTTGTACCCTATTTCTACCATTTTCAGAGTGTATGGTTTCAGAGGTACTCCCTATCTATTTCCCTATCAGGTCCCATTGAAGATAGAGATTGCAAAAGTCTTGAGGCAAATTGGAGGTGTACAAGAGGCAGAGCTAACAAATAGGGGTAAAGGGACCATTTTCCCAACCATTACCGTGGCCCATCATTTTGTGATCACTAAAGGTAGCTGGAAATATTTTGAAGAATTCTTTAAGCCATGTAGGTTGTCAACTATAGTTTCAAGATGTGCAGACCCTGAGGACTTTTTCAATGGTATGTTTAGAAAGAGGGCAGTGTGTAAAGGTAGGCCTCACCAATTTCAGTTCCCTAAAGATTTAATTAGGAATGAATTCAATTTAGATGAGCAAGAATTGAGGAAGGAGAAGTGGGTTGCATATAAAAGGGCTCTTGACTTTATTCATCAATTTGATAGTAGTTATGACCCTCTTTCTAGCTTCAACCCTTTTGAGGAAAAAGTCAAATTCTTGATTCTTTATTTTGAAGACCTCATGCAAAACTTGAAAGAAAAAAGGGAGTCTATAATGTAAAATGATCCTGATAGGGTTAAATTGGTCCTAGCTAAGCCGCCTTTGCTAAGGCTATCCCACCTGGTGATTATGTGATGCATAAGAAATCAAAGTATAGTGTGATGATGCTAGTGACAGGTGAGCCTTCCACTTCAAGAGGGAAAAGAGAAATTGAAGATGTCATTGACATCCAAGATTCCCCTAAAAGGAAAAGAGTGGGGAAGGAAGTTGAAACTGGTGAACCTCTCTATTCTCCATCTCAATCCCCTATCCACATAGGAGATGAGAAAGCGGTGGCCGAACAGTTGTTATAATTGGGGAGTATTGAGGAGATTGCTTACACATATGAGGAGACACAAGAAGGTATGCCAAAAGAGCCACCTAGTGCTGAAATGAACTTAACTGAAGGTGAGCTCAAAGGTAAGGAGCTAGACCTTACTATCAAGCAAGCTAGTGAGGAATTCCTGGCTGACAGTAATTTTGTTACAATAGGGGCTTTCATGCAATTTGTGTGGAAGCAAAATATGAAACAATTCAAAGCCATATGTGAGAAAAGGAAGAGTGAAAAACCTCACAGAGATGTAACTCAGGTGGAAGAAGACGTGAAGCAAGAAATTATTGAAGAGTTTAAAACTATTACTCCTGAGAAGGGAAGAGAGATGGTGTCTAAGGCTGGTGTTTTAATCCTCTGTAAATGGGATATAGCTGATGCTCTAGTTCTCGAAGCAGTAAGGAAGGAAACCAAACCCATGGATGGAGTGACCTTCAGCAAAGATAATACTACTCTAGTCATGTGGTCACTGAAGAAGGATGAGAGTAAAAGGAGGAAAGGTGTATCAGATTCTAGTCTCCTAGGAGGCATGATTGTAAAAAGAGTCCAAGATAAAGGGGTGGTGGAAACTACAAGCATAGTCTTGGAAACTGCAAAGTTCAATGTGGCAATAGCAGAAAAGGAGGCAAAAGAGAAGGCTAATCTCCAATTAAAATTGGAAACCATCTTAAAGGCTTACAATGAGGCCAAAGAAGGAGTAGCCAATAGAGACAGTATTATTGCTAGACTTTAGAGTCAGTTGGCAGGTCAGCACCATCCAGGTGAATCCTCTACTCTCATGATAGCCTCCTCTCTAGCAAGACCTCCACCTACCAGTCCCATTATAGAATATCCCCCTTCTCCTATGCCTTCTAGTTTCCAGTCAGCTGAAACTATCCAACATGAGTTGGAAAAGTTGAAACAAGCTCAAACATTATTTGCAAGCAAGTATGAAGAAAAGGTAAAACCCACAATTTTGAAGTTTGTTGATTCGGTCAAGGCCTCTATTGAACACATTTATATGAAAAGGATCCTGAATATTCTGATTGAATTAAGAGAGGATGAAACCACCTTAGAACCAACTCTTAATAAGTGGATGCCTAGAGGTAAGGAGTTAGAGCTCATGTGTTCATCCCATGCAGATGCAGAGGCAAATGACAATCTTAGGTCCACTAGTGAGTTTATAAAAGAAATGAATATATTCTCAGAGGAAAGGGCAAGTGTAAAAAGAAAAGCCCAACTATATAGAAAAGAATATTCAGATCACAAATATGAATTGTTTCCAGGGGGTTTTGTTGGTCCAATTCAGTTGAAAGAGGAGAAGGCATGGCTAGAAGAGCTGGACCACAAATTGTCCCAAAGGGTTAATGGAATCATTAACACTGATGACACATCCTTATTTGTCCAAACAATTGAAAAGGTTGAAAAGGTGAAATTACATTATGGTTTCATAGAAACAGAAATTGGGCAGTTAAGGGTCACTTGGAAAGGGCTAGAAGGGATGAAATAGAAAATTATTAGCTTTTCTTGGCCAAGTGATGACATGTTCTAGGAGTGGAAGGACAAATATATTGGGCAAAAAGAAGATACTCCAAAGCAGATAGAAAAGGTTGCAACAGGACAACAAACAGAAGAGGTCGTTGATTTTGAAAAATACTTGTAACTATTTCTTGGAGAGTATCGTAGTTTGTAACAAACCTTTCTAGGAATGTCTGAAGCTTGTATGCATCCATAATGTTATAAATGGATACTAGGACTAGTGAAAAAAGGATCACAAGAATTTTGTAAGGAAACTCTAGCAAAATATATTTAGGTTTCTTTTTCTGGTTTCATGGAGATGACTCTGGATGATGTAATATTTTCAAGAATGAATATAAATATATAAATCAAAGTTTTAGGCCTAAAATTTCTTTGTCTTCTGGTGTGCATTCTGTAGTTTGCTGGTTTCATTTGGATAATCTAGGATTGTTCGAATGAACATGGATTGTAAGGCGATCTTATAGACATTATTTTTGGCTTTTCTCTTCAGGAGAGGGATTAAATGTGCAAGGAATATTTCTGTCAACAAATCTATTGTCTGTTACCATGAATCTGATGAATTATTTTAGTTAAATGGGAAAGGATCTATGTATATGTTAGGCATGTATGAGGTTCATGAAAACTGAGATGATGAGGCATATCATAATGTTTAGTTGTTGAAAATTATTGCTTAATTTAGGTGACTCTGTGGCCTAGATAAGGCACTGGTAGTTGTTGTGGGATTCTTTCTAATTTTCTTGAAGATCAATACTGAACAAGTATATAAGTTTTTATTCAAATATTTTAGTTTATGTTGAGGTGATGAAATCCACTAGTTTTTGACACTAGTTTACTGTGGATCTCATTTAAAAGTGTGAAAGTATTCACAAAAGGTATACCCGCCTGAACTTTGGATAAGTTCAAATTGTAGAAGGTTCTCAAAACCTTGTTATATGTTACTCTAAGGTTCCTTTTTCCTTGATCTCTTCATATGCAGACAAAGTTATTCATTTTCTTACAGGGGGATAAGAGGGAAATCAGAATTTGAGACTAATATAACCTACATATCTATATGCAATGGGATGACCCTCCTATCATGCATCATCTATAATCGACCTACAAACTAGGATATTCTCCTAGGCCTAAATCTACAAAATAATTACACCAGCGACCATACTTTTTGCCCCTCTATAGGTGATCTCATGCATCTCATGGTACATATTAGCTAGTAAACATGATCCCCAGCCTAATCTCACAAGATGAGACAATAATATCTCTAACATCCTACCCCATCCACACAAAAATCCTTATTGTCCCCTATTCGACAACACAAAGCATCCTATAATACTAGCCTATACACACGAAATGGGGAACTATGCACCATATCTGATCATCAAATCATCCCAGGTGATAAAACGATCCAAGATAGTGTCATCATGAAATATACATCTAAGTTCCTCAATACCCTATCATGGAGAAGCATCGTAATCCACCTTATCCCTAGCAAAAGGGATCCTCAAAATCCTATATATGTCCTCAGGAGTGAGTCATCTCCCCAATTGGTAGGTGGAATGTGTTGTCCTCAATATGGAATCGTTCAACTAAAGCAGTCAGAAAACCATGATTAACGCAGATATCATGCATCTGAATCAAGTATCCAAATCCACACAATCCAGTGTGTCATCTTTGTGCATCTGACAAGTCCCACACTAATCTCATAGTAGGTGGATATGTACATTTGAATTGTATATCTATCAACTGAACCTACAAAATTGAACAAAAAATCATCACTACGTGATCGAATTTGAGCTAAGCATGTGTCAAAAGTGCTGAAGAATCCAAATTTATAACATTGAAAATAAAAAATTGATGTTTGGATCTTTAAAAATATCCATTGTTTCTCATATGAGTAAGTACAGACAAGAAGAAATTCATACAAGTAAAGATTAAGGTTAGTATGATTAAACTATCTAATATGAGATACTATTACATATTAAATGATACAATAGTCTATGAAGAACACATTCGTATGATACAATGGTAGAGACCATATGAAAAACCATGTATGATGATACGAGAAAAGAAATTTTAGCAGTTTCCCGTACAAGAAAGACTACTTGACCAAATGATAAAACGACTAGGTAATAACTGAAATGAAGTAAAGAATAAAAAATTCAATAAAAAATCACAAAATAAGAAATCGAAGAGGCCAAAAATCAATTACTTATTGCGGCTGGGTAGTTTTGAGGTCAATTATGTCATCTTTGGTGCTCGAATTGGTGATCTTGAATGAGAATTGCCATTTTGCTCCAGAGAAGGTTTCTAAAATTTTGAACTTTGAGAGGTAAAAATGAATTGAAAATGACACATTCAACCCCTTATATAGCCCAAACCCTAATTTTAAAACTTGCTCCAATGAACAAAAAAATTGTACCCTTATCTAAATCGATTGTTCTAAGTCCATTTTCAGGATCGAAATTGAAATCTGATGTCAATTTTCTATTCAAAATATCACAATGTTGACCACTTGGCACTTTCAATATTCAAGTCTCTTTGCGCTCAAATCTTTTTTTTTGAATCAACTCTGATCTTAATTAATTCTTGCATCAATCTTCGTGCTCAAATTATCATCGCTAAACAAATTATTAAACAAAATTGCCTAAAATCACTGTGATCTTGCTATCTTTTGATTTTTCTCCCGAGGGGGCATACTCTTTACATCAACATTATCAGTGATTACATCATTGATATAGTCGAGAACTTTTTCAAAAACTTCATCAAAAGTTGAGTAGAAAATCTCATCAAATAAGACCTCATTGCTAGGGGCATCTTAACTACATTGCATCATATAAAGTTGAGATTCTTCAATGTCAAATAAAAATAATCTCTCGGGGCATATCAATTTCTATCCTCATCTAAATTAATCTTCAAATCGGTGTTCAGTTTCATCACATCAAATAAAGATGGACATTATGTTTCGCTAATCGATTCTTGTTCAATCAAGTTTGAAATCAGTATTATCTCTTTTCTTAGTCAATTCTAGTTCAATCAAGTTTTAGATCGGTACCCGCTTCTTGATCCATCAAGTTCAAGATCGGTATCCCGCTCTTCATTAGTCCTAGTTCAATCAAGTTCAGGATCGGTATCGCTTTAATCAACCTATTTAGTTTCATAATTTCAAATCAAGCTGAACATCTCACTCTTGATCAGTTTTTGATCCATCAAGTTCAGAACTGATTTCTATTTGACATCAACTATACTTTTAATCAATGCACTGCTCGTACATCAATTCAAAAAGGGACAAATGTAATACCCTAAAAATGGTCATTTAAACCATGGTCCTCTAATCTTGACTACATCACCAAGGTCCTAATCAAAGACAACTAAATCAATCTTGAGCACCTAATTAATTAATTCCTCGATCATCAGTGTCACATGGCAAATAAATCATTCTATATTAATTAAATATTTATTTAATTAATTAATCATTCCAAGTAAATCATTTTAATCAATTATCCTATTTATTTAATTAAATATCCTAGCATATTTAATTAATAAATAAATTTTCCATTAAATCATCAAAAAGGAATTAATTTTAAAAAAAGAATTAATTTGAAAAAAAAGAATTAATTTGCAAAAAAGGAATTAAATTGAGAAAAGAAATCAACTTGAGATCTTTCTTTTTTTAAAATTGAGACAACTTGAGAAATCTCATAAAAGAAAGAAAAGCAATTAAATTGAATAAATCATTTTCTCTAAAATTAAAACTCAAAGCAAATCTTGAGGAAAGAGGTTTATTTGCATTGAAGAGGCCTTTTCTAATAAAAATCTTGAGAAAATAAGAGGAATGTGCATGGAATCAACTAATTTTGTCTCCAATGCAAACTCAAACTTATAATCTCAATGCATTCAATCAGGCTTTAATTGGAATTTATCTCGAGATTAACTCAATCTAATCTCCTTTGAAACTGAATCAAAGCATCCAATCATTTCAATTCACTTAGATTGTGCTTTTTCTTGAGGAAACTCAACTGCTCATCATTAATCGATCTTGATCATTGGTATCTCTTTGGATTCTCTATAAATTCAGCCTTTCATCTCTCATTCGAGACACCCTGGAGATTTATTGTTATTATGTAGTTTTTGCTCTAGAGTTATTGAGAATATTGTGCTTTGAGATTATTGCATCTTATCTTTTTTGCATATTATTTTAATCATGATTGCTAGAATTCTATCTAGCTTAATGTTGAATCCATCAAGCTTAATTAGCTTAGTCTTGCATCCATTTAGCTTAATTTTGTGCTCATATAGATTAAATCCTTCATCTTGTTGTAGTCTAGTCATTGGTATTGCTTAGATAAATCTGAGAGCAAGTCTATACTCATATTTTTAAGGAGGCAATAGGTCGATTTGTTATGGTTTTTACATTCATTGATTATATCTATCTAGCCATGCATGCAATGATTTATTGAAGTGTTTGTGTCTAAACTAAATATGCAAAAAGATAAGATGCAATAATCTCAAAGCACAATATTCTCAACGACTCTAGATCAAAAACAACATAATAACAATAAATCTCCATGCTTTATTCTGAGGCTGATGATGAGCTTATTTGGGTTCATTCAAAATATAGAGAGTATTAGGTTAAGGATGGATATAAATATTTTTCTGCTGATTGTAGGGGGGAGGTTTTTCCCTATTGGTTGTTTTGGCATGTTGTTTGTCTTCCAAAGGAAGGAGCTTTTGCTTGGTTAGCTGTCCAAGATAGAGTTCTCGTGGGTATGAGGCTGGATAGGCTTGGTATCACCATTTTTTTTCCATGTGTCATGTGTGGAGGTTGTTATAATTGGCGGATCCTCTTTTTCTTCATTGCCCTTTTGCTTCTCAGTGCTGGTACTTGTTGTTTAAGAAATTAAATTAGTCTGCAGCTTTATGCAGGGATCTCCAACCTCAATTTATGGGCTAGCCACTGTTATGTTCATCTCATTTTTATGCTTGTATATGGATAATTGCCCCTTCTATTCTGATTTGGAAGATTTGGCTGGAAAGGAATAATAGAATTTTTAGGAAACACTCTTCCGCTTTATCGGATGTACTCTTCTATATTGAAAAATCCATCTCAGAATCTGCTTTGGTCTTTATTTATAAGGGCCTTAGCCCTAAATGCATTTTTACTTTGTGGGATAGTTGGGTCATCAAGCATTGGTCAGCTTTGCATTTCCTTCCTATGCAAGAGGTCATTTCTAAGAAAAGGTCTCCCCCAATTAACAGAAAAGAAGTGGTTTGGTTACCCCCCCCTCCTTCCAAATACAAATTAAACTTTTATGGGGCTTCTCGAGGCAATCCAGGGAAGTTTGGCATTGGGGTGGTGGTTTCTGATGATAAGTCCAGAGTCATCAAAGCCTAGTGTCAGTTTATTCCTAATGGGACAAATAATGTGGTAGAGTTGCATGCTCTGTCTGTTGGGCTTCATTTGCTTCTTTCATTACACATCTCAAATGTGGTGATTGAAGGAGACTCTTTAGTTGTCTTTTATGCAATCAAAAATTGCTCTTCTAACTCTTGGCATCTAAAATATTGGTTGGACAAGGTTCTATTGCAGCTTGATTTCTTTAATTCTTTCTCTTTCTTTCATTGTTATAGGGAAGCTAATAGTGTTGCAGATTTCTTGGTAAATAAGGCCTTAAATGAAAATATTCAATCCTTGGTTGATATTGAAGAGAGTTGTTTGCCTCCACATCCTTTGAAGTGTTAATTTTTTAAGTTATTGCTCCAAAGTCTTTGGCTTTTCCTCAACCTCGCATCTTGTTTGGGTTTGCTAGCATGTATGCAGCTTAGTGTGATGGTGTATGGGGCCTTCTTGGTCATTTTATATCACCTCATTAATTCTGCATGTTTGCTTGTAAGCTTAACCATGGTATTGGCCAGTGTCTAGCTTTTGGTTTGTCATACAGATCTTGATTGTATATGTATGCAGTTAGTGTGAAGGTGTATGTGCCCTTCTTGGCTGGTTTACATCACCATATTGATACTGCATATTTGCTTGTATTTTTAATCATGGTGATGGCTAGTGTCTAGTTCTTGGGTTGTCTCTAGACGTTGTACTACTCTTGATTGAATTATTTTTTGCATTGTACTGATTGATCAGTACTGGTTGTTTACACGATTTCTCTTTTAGTTAATATTTAATGATTATCCTCTGCACTTGCAGTGGTGGCTTACATGTATGATTAATTATGTTGCTTTTATTGCTTGATATTTGATGTGGTGATTTGTGTATGCTTATTAACATGGTCCTGGGGATTTGGCTCATGCGAATATCTTGCATTCATTATGGGAGTTATGTGAAAGTTATGTTTGTGGTTTAATGAGGAGCTTTGATAGTTTTTTCTAAAAGGTGGCGGCCTGTGGAAGATTGTTGGTATGGTATTCTGTGAATTAGCTCATGTTGATCTTTGATCTAATATCATTTTAATTCATTTGGAGGATGTGCTTATTTATTAATGATGGCTTATTTTTTCTTTACAAGCTTTCTTCTTCTATTGGGTGCATTATTTTCCTTTGTGATTTTTTGGTGATGGAGGCTACTAGTTATAGAATTTTATTGCCTGTTAAGCAGTATGATTTTTAGGATCCTCACTTTTTTGATGATGAGAAACTTGGTCAACTGTTTAAAGTTCATTCTTTGGAATTCTCTCTTGCTTTTCACACAGTGGTGGGCAGATGTTGGTTGGTGGAGAATGCTAATATTTTTCTTGCTGAAGTTGCTTCTCATTTTACTACTGTGTGTATGGACATGCTCTTGGATACTTCTCTAGTTCGGGCTTTATTGGATACATACATTCATCCCTCTTTATTCTACTTTTGGTATGGATAATGCTTTGTCTCTTTGTAATTTTGAGTTTGGTGCTTTTCCTTATGGTGGTTTTGTACCTCGTTCTGAATTATTATCTAGTGGCTGGCACTGTGAGCTACTTTTAGTTATAAGAGGTGGTTTGATTTCTAATCTTTATGATGACAGGATGTTTGCTCTTGTATATTTTTTAGATTATGTGTCTCCAGATATCTTGGTTGCAGCTGTTAATGTGTTTTCAGGTATTCACTTTCTTCTTGAATCATTGAAGGTAGTAATGTCTCTTCCAAGTGCAGTTGTGCCTCTACAGGTGGTAGTTCTAGAGGATCAGAATGAGGGGACTTCCCAGCCTTTGTCTCCTCCTAAGGAAGGTTCCAGTATGTGGTTTTGCACTCTTGATGTTTCAAGTTCACCTTCCAATATTTTTTGTATTGGCTTCACATATTATGGAGTGTTGGGATTTATTCATGTAACTGGCTCTATTGGCCCTTCTCGTATTTTTGGGATGTTTTGGGGCTGGTTTGGGTTATTCTCTTCATGTCTTTGATTGTAACTAGCTGTACTATTTTCCCTTTGGGACTTTATGAGCAAGATCGGAGGTTTTCTTTGCCTGATTCTTTCCTATCAATGCTCTTTGAACCAGGTTGTATATATAAAAATTATAAATATTAATAAAATTAGTGGTTTTCCACTTTTATTGAAAAACAAATGAAAAAAAAAATGATCAAGATCGATTAATGATGAACGGTTGAGATTCCTCAAGAGAAAGCACAATCCAGGTGAATTGAACTGATTGGGTGTTTTAATTCAGTTTTAGAAAAGATTGTTGGCATATGTGTAGAATATGTTGACATGATGATATTGTGTTGTCATTGATGTCAATATGTTGAAAGAATGAACCAGTAATATACTCAAGAGTGAACCAGTAATATGTTGAAAGTGAACCGGTAATATGTTGAAGAGTGAACCGGTAACATGATGAAAAGTGAATAGGATTATTGAAGTTGAGCAACTGGCAAAGTGAACCGGTATAATGATGAGAACTGGTATATGTACTAAAGGTGAAGCGGTTTAATATGGTATGACTACAGGTTGGTAGTCTCAGCTTCAAGGTTTCTGGTTGAAGTCTTTTGAGACTGTGTGTTTCAACCAATGGCATTGTGGGATGAGTTAGCATTGTAATGGAGATCAGATCATGTTGTCATGTCAGCCTCATGCATGTGAAGGATCTTGCATGAAGGAGAATGATCCTATCTACCTCAGGAATGTGCGAAGTCTCTGCAAACAGTGAAGAATGCATGATGCATTATTGCCTCCAAGAAGCGGTGAAGAACGAACGATGGAGAATTTCTTGAGATCTGTTCAAGACCGTTGTATTCAAATGCAAAGAGTTCAATGGTTAGGATTGAACCAACTAAATTTCTTAACCTAAGTGTTTAGGGTTTAGGGTTTATGCTACCGACCTGTCTGTTTCCTATAAGGATGATGTGGTGTTTCATGCTGAGGTTGTTGGCAAATGTTATGTGTGTATCTATGTGTAGAGATACATGATTCTTGCTAGACCAGTTGAGAGGATTGATACCTAAATAGTGTGTATGCAGAAGAAAGGAACTAAAACGGATCTGCATTGGCATTGAAGTGCTATTTACCAGATCATTGTAATACCTGTTGATCTCTAACCACTTCAATAGTTAGAAAATACCTTAATAGGGTATCTTTAACTAGCTTGTTGTAAATCCTTTAACATGGTGGCTCAAAGCCATTGAGTTCATGAAATCCTCTAGCAAGGTAACCTCTAATAGGGTTTAACACTTAACCGAGTATTCTAGCCATCCCTTAACCGAGTGATCCCTAACAGGATTGGTTCCTAACAAAACCTGTTGTAACAGTCTTTAACTGGACTAGGCTTCTAACAGAGTGGACTTCTAAAGAGTTCAAAAACAACTTGTGGGTATTCATCCCCACCATGGTTTTTCCTAGTTGGGTTTCCATGTGAAAAATATGTGTCATATGTGATGTCTTTTTCATGTGATTCTTTGTTGTTTTCTGCCAAGTGGTGAATAATGTTTATCTAGCAAGTTATTATATTTTTGATTGATAGATTACCTATCTATGCACAAGGATAATATGGAAATGAGGGTGTAGGTTGTGGTAAGATAAGTGTTTCTAGTTTATATCTTTCACAGTCTCATTGTGCTTAACCAGTAGTATTTTGGTTTATGATCCGTGTTAGTGATTGTTAGTCAAGTTCACTATTTGCAGTCAAACCGGTTCAGGAAAAGTTTTTGTACCTGTACTGATTCACCCCCCCTCTCAGTACCGATTTGGCACTCACTGTTCATCATTGTGTTATCAATTGGTATCAAAGTGCCCTCCAAGGCCTCTGTGTTGTAAGCTTAACCACTTGAGGGAAAGATCCTATTGTAATGATGAAGAGGGAATGTCCAAAGTTCAATAGACAATTTTAAAATATGGAAAGACAGAATGAAGATATACATCAGAATCATGGGTGCTCAACACTGGAGCTATGTTGAAAATTCCTATGCTATTCCTACCGGTACTCTCACCAATGACCAAAAGAGAGAGATTTAGGAGAATGGGCAAGTCATGGAAGCCCTAATCAGTAGTTTATCTGACATTGAGTTTATTGATGTCCAAGATAAGGAAAATCCCAAAGAAGTATGGGATTCTCTTGAGAATATCTATGGTGGTGATGAGCATGTAAAACAAGCTAAGGAAGAAATCCTTAGAGGGAAGTTTGAAGACATGCGGATGGTTGAAGGTGAGACCATTGAACAATATGGAATAAAAATCAAGACTATTGTTGGAGACATCAAGAGTGCAGGAGGGAAAATGGAAGATTCTACTATTATTAGTAAAGTTCTGAGGTCCTTATTATTGGTCTATGTAATAAGGGTTGCTACTATTCAAGAGTTGAGATCAATAGACAAGACTAAGGTGTCCCTAGAATCCATCATTGCAAAGTTGACAGTCTATGAGCTAAATAGCTTTGATGGCAGTGTTCAGAAGAATGAATTAGCCTTTAGAACATCTGTTGCACCATCTAGAAAAGGCAAAGAAGCTAGTACTAGTGGCGAACCAAGACATAGCAGAGAAATGGATGATGAGGAGATCCTAATGGAATTTGAAGCTCTTCTTGCCAAGAGACTTCCTAAAGAAATTGGTAAATACAGAGGTAAGCTTCCTTTGAAATGCTTCTCTTGTAACCGGATAGGACACATTTCTATAAACTGTCCTAATGGTGATAGCAAGGTCAAACCAGAAAGGTTCAAGAAATTCAAAGGAGGAAACCGGAGAAACTATTTTGTAGCAGTTGATGAAGGTGTCATAGATGAGGAATAAGAAGATGAAGAAAATGAAGATATTGTGTTTGTTGTAGCCAAGGAAGATGTGTTAGACAAGAGGGCTCTTGTCTCCTGCTTTGATAATTCCAATGAGTGGATTATTGACAGTGGTTGTTCTCACCATATGACTGGTGACCAGAGCAAGTTTATATCTCTGGAAGAGTATGATGGTGGTGTGGTTTGTTTTGGTAATGATGCACCATGTATGGTCAAAGGAAGAGGGTCCATCTCTCTAAGTGGAAAGACCAGTGTTGACAATGTGTATTGGGTGGAAGGTCTCAGACACAATCTATTGAGTGTTGCCCAGCTGAATGACAGTGGACTTACTCTAGAATTCAAAAATAGATTGTGTAAAATCAAAGGAAAGAATGGTGAACTGATGGCCACCAGTATGTAGACCAAAGGTAACTTATTTCAGATGAATGCAAATATAAGTACATGTCTTATGGATAAGTTTGATGATAGTTGGATATGGCGTAGGAGACTCTACCATCTAAACTTTGATAACATAGTAAAGGCCAGTAAGATCAAGGTAGTTAGAGGACTGCCAATGCTGAGCAAACCAGAAAATCCTTTGTGCAGAGAATGTCAACTAGGGAAAATATCTTCCTCAACCTTCAAAGGTAAATCTTTCACTGCTGACAACTTACTTGATCTTGTGCATACTGATTTGTGTAGTCCTATTAAAACTAGGAGTATGCAGGGAGATAGGTATTTTATGATTCTTATAGATGATTGCTCAAGAATGATGTGGGTCACATTCTTGAAGGACAAGTCTGAAGCCTTTGGAAAGTTCAAAGCTTTCAGAGCATTGATATAAAAGGAAAGTGGTAGAAGAATCAAATGCCTTAGAACTGATCAAGGAGGAGAATTCACTTCTGGTGAATTCAACAAATATTGTGAAGAGAATGGCATCGAGGCAACTGTCTACCCCTTGGACTCCACAGCAGAATGGCTTAGTAGAGAGAAACAACTAGATGGTGGTTGAAGTGGCTAGAACCATGCTAATCCAAGGAAATGTTGCTCACACCTTTTGGAGAGGAGTGGTGAGCACTGAAGTCTACACAATGAACTAGGTACTCATCAAGAAAGGAAATGATAAGACTCCTTATGAGTATTGGACTGGTAAGACACTAGTGGTAAGCTACTTCAAAGTGTTTGGTAGTAAATGTTATATCAAGAGGAGTGAACATCAGAGCAAGTTTGATGCTAAATGTGATGAGGGAATATTCCTCGGGTATTCCACTAAGAGCAAAGCTCTCAAATGTTTCAACAATAGGACTTAGAGAATTGTTGAAACCATCAATATTAGGGTTGATGAAAACTCTAAGAAATCAAAGGAAACTGGTAGAGAGCATGTAGGAGATGAACCGGTAGTAACCTTCTGGGAACTGGTTGCAATTTAGCCTAGTACCAGCAATTGTGCTCCTACACCGGTAGATGCTGATGAAGATGAGGATGATGAAGAAAAGAAAGAGGAAGTTGTTAAGAAAATACCTAGGTATGTCAAACTCAATCATGATCCAAAGCAGATCATAGGAGATAAAGATGCAAGAATTCTTACAAGAAGAAAGGTCAAAGAAAGCTCATGTATGATCTCTGAATTTGAGCCTAAATCATTTAAAGAGGCACATAAAGATGAAGACTGGATCAAGGCAATGGAGGAGGAACTTGGCTAGATAGAGAAGAATGGTACATGGTCTTTGGTACCCAGACTAGAGTATAAAAATGTCATTGGAACCAAATGGGTCTTCATAAATAAGTTGAATGAGGATGACATAGTGGTAAGGAACAAGGCTAGACTAGTGTGTAAAGGATATGCCCAAGAAGAAGGAGAAGACTATGGAGAAACCTTTACTCCAGTAGCAAGATTGGAAGGAGTTCGTATGATTCTTGCATATGCAGCTTTTAAAGGATTCAAGGTATACCAAATGGATGTAAAATGTGCATTCCTGAATGGAATACTTGAAGAGGAGATATATATAGAGCAACTAGATTTGTTTTCTCTATCAGAAGATAGTGACATGGTGTGTAGGCTACATAAAGCCTTGTATGGACTGAAGCAGGCACCTAGAGCATGGTATGAACGCTTGCACTCCCATCTTGTGAAGATTGGATTTGAAAGAACAAGTGAAGATAGCAATATCTAATTTGAGCCTAAATCATTCAAAGAGGCACATAAAGATGAAGACTGGATCAAGGCAATGGAGGAGGAACTTGACTAGATAGAGAAGAATGGTACATGGTCTTTGGTACCCAGACCGGAGTATAAAAATGTCATTGGAACCAAATGGGTCTTCATAAATAAGTTGAATGAGGATGACACAGTGGTAAGGAACAAGGCTAGACTAGTGTGTAAAGGATATGCCCAAGAAGAAGGAGAAGACTATGGAGAAACCTTTACTCCAGTAGCAAGATTGGAAGGAGTTCGTATGATTCTTGCATATGTAGCTTTTAAAGGATTCAAGGTATACCAAATGGACATAAAATATGCATTCCTGAATGGAATACTTGAAGAGGAGATATATATAGAGCAACTAGATGGGTTTTCTCTATCAGAAGACAGTAACATGGTGTGTAGGCTACATAAAGCCTTGTATGGACTGAAGCAGGCACCTAGAGCATGGTATGAACGCTTGCACTCCCATCTTGTGAAGATTGGATTTGAAAGAACAAGTGAAGATAGAAATATCTACTTGAAATTAGAAGGAGACTAGATTTTGATCTATGAAGTATTTGTTGATGACATAATCTTTGGTGGAGATGACAAGATGAGTCATGACTTTGCAGATAAGATAAAAAAAGAGTTTGAAATGTCACTCATAGGGGAGATTAAGTTCTTCATTGGACTGCAGATTCAGCAAATGAAAAATGGAATCTTTGTTACTTAGTCCAAGTATGTCAAAGAGGTGTTGAAGGTCTTTGGCATGGAAGATAGCAAACCGGTTGGTACACCAATGGTGACCGGTTGTAAACTATCAAAAGAAGATGACTCAACATTGGTAAATGAGAAGGAATACCGATCAATGATTGGTAAGTTGCATTATGTAGTGCAAAGCAGACCAGACATTGCACATGCAATGGGTATTACCGCTCAGTTTTAGCAAATCCCAAGAGAATCCCACTTGGTAGCAGTCAAGTGGATTCTTAGATATCTGAAGGGAACTATTGACTATGGATTATGGTATCCATACAATTATGATTTCATCCTGAAAGTGTTCATAGATGCTGATTGGGCTGGTAATGTAGATGACCAGAAGAGCATAGCCGCTGGTGTATTCTTTCTCAGTGGTAGACTAGTCTCATGGATGAGTAAAAAGAAGAGTTGTATCTCTCAATCTACAGCAGAAGCGAAGTATGTTACAGCTTTTATGAACTGCACCCACACTATTTGGATGAAGCATGTACTGAATGGATTCAAAGTTCCTGTATCTGAATCGGTAAGCATATTTTGTGATAATACAAGTGCAATTAACATTTTCAAGAATCCAATTTTACATGCTAGAACCAAGCACTTTGAACTCAAGTATCATTTCTTGAGGGAAAAGGTTATGAACAAAGAGGTGGTATTGGAACATGTTTCCAGTAAGGAATAGTTAGCAGACATATTCACCAAGCCTCTAGCGAAGGCTACTTTTACCTATCTGAGAGGTGAGTTAGGGGTGCTACCCCTTCAAGAGGTAATCTAAAGGTTTGTGCTCCACATCAATCAAATCTTACTTTGCTATATCTTTTCAGGATTGATGTGTTGAATGATGCTACTCCTTAGGGAGAGCGGCATAGTGGAATAGGGAAGCTTGTGCCTCCACTTTGGCATTGTTGTCAAAGAGGGAGAAGATGTGAAGTGGAAAAGATATCTATAGTATTAAGGAGAAGATGTGATGTAGAAAGAGAGATATCTTTGTATATTGCCATCAATGCCAAAGGGGGAGATTGTTGGCATATGTGCAGAATATGTTGACATGATGATATTGTGTTGTCATTAATGTCAATATGCTAAAAGAATGAACTAGTAATATACTCAAGAGTGAACCGGTAATATGCTGAAAGAGAACTGGTAATATTCTGAAGAGTGAACCGGTAAAATGATGAAAAGTGAATAGGATTATTGAAGTTAAGCAACTGGCAAAGTGAACTAGTATAATGATGAGAACCGGTATATGTGCTAAAGGTGAAGCAATTTAATATGGTATGACTACCGGCTAGTAGTCTCAGCTTCAGGGTTTCCGGTTGAAGTGTTTTGACCCTATGTGTTTCAACCGATGGCATTCTGTGATGAGTTAGCATTATAATGGAGATTAGATCATGTTGCCATGTCAGCCTCGTGCATGTGAAGGATCTTGCATGAGAAAGATTGATCCTATCTACCTCAGGAATGTGCAAAGTCTCTGCAAATGGTGGAGAATGTGTGATGGGTTATCGCCTCCAAGAAGTGGTGAAGAACGAACGATGGAGAATGTCTTGAGATTTGTTCAAGACCATTGTATTCAAATGCAAAGTGTTCAATGGTCAGGATTGAACCAACTAAATTTCTTAACCTAAGTGTTTAGGGTTTAGGGTTTATGCTACCGACCTGTCTATTTCCTAAAAGGATGATGTGGTGTTTCATGCTAAGGTTGTTGGAAAATGTTAGGTGTGTATCTATGTGTAGAGATACGTGATTCTTGCCAGACCAATTGAGAGGATTAATACCTACAGAGTGTGTATGCAGAAGAAAGGAACTAAAACGGATCTACATTGGCATTGAAGTACTATTTACCAGATCATTGTAATACCTGTTGATCTCTAACCACTTCAACAGTTGGAAAATCCCTTAATAGGATAGCTTTAACCAACTTGCTATAAATCCTTTAACAGGGTGACTCAAAGCCATTGAGTTCATGAAATCCTCTAGCAAGGTAACCTCTAACAGGGTTTAACCCTTAACTGAGTATTCTAGCTAGCCCTTAATCGAGTGATTCCTAACAAGATCAGTCCCTAACAGAACTTGTTGTAATAGTCTTTAACCAGACTAGGCTTCTAACAGAGTGGACTTCTAAAGAGTTCAAAAATAGCTTGTGGGTATTCATCCCCACCATGGTTTTTCCTAGTTGGGTTTCCATGTGAAAAATATGTGTGTCATATGTGATTGCTTTTTCATGTGATGCTTTGTTGTTTTCTGTCAAGCGGTGAATCATGTTGATCTAGCAAGTTATTATATTTTTGATTCATAGATTACCTGTCTATGCACAAGGATAATGTGGAAATGAGGGTGTAGGTTGTGTGGTAAGATAAGTGTTTTCGGTTTATATCTTTCACAGTCTCATTGTTCTTAATCGGTAGTATTTTGTTTTATGACCGGTGTTAATGATTGGCAGTCAAGTTCACTGTTTTCAATCAAACCGGTTTAGGAAAAGTTTTTGTACCTATACTAATTCACCCCCCTGTCTCAGTACCGGTTTGGTACTCAGTGTTCATCATTGTGTTATCAAAGATTAGATTGAGTTAATATTGAGATAAATTCCAAGTAAAGCCTGATTGAATGCATTGAGATTATAAGTCTAAGTTTACATTGGGGATAAAATTAGTTGATTCCATGCACATTCCTCTTATTTGTGTAAGACTTTTATTAGAAAAATCCTCTTCAATGCAACTAAACCTCTTTCCTCAATATTTGCTTTGAGTTTTAATTTTAAAGAAAATGATTTATTCAATTTAATTGCTTTTCTTGCTTTTCTTAGATTTCTCAAGTTGTCTCAATTTTAGAAAAAGAAATATCTCAAGTTGATTTCTTTTCTAAATTTAACTCCTTTTTTGCAAATTAATTCATTTTTTTCAAATTGATTCATTTTTTTAAATTAATTCTTTTTTGATGATTTAATGACAAATTTATTTAATAATTAAATATGCTAGGATATTTAATTAAATAAATAGGATAATTGATTAAAATGATTTACTTGGAATGATTAATTAATTAAATAAACATTTAATTAATCTAGAATGATTTATTTTCCATGTGACATTGATGATTTAGGAGTTAATTAATTAGGTGCTCAAGATTAATTTAATTGCCTTTAGTTAGGACCTTGGTGATGTAGTCGAGATTAGGGCCCCATCGTTTAGATGACCATTTTAAGGGTATTACATTTTCCCCTCATTGATTTGATGTGCGAGTAGTGCATTGATTCAAAGAATAGTTGATGTTAAATAGCTATCAGTTCTGAACTTGATGGATCACAAATCGATGAAGAGGGAGATGTTCAGCTTGATTTGAAGTGATGAAACTAAACATATTGATTAAAGTGATACTGATCCTAAACTTGATTGAACTAGGACCAATGAAGAGAAAGATACCATTCTTGAACTTCATGGATCAAGAGATGAGCACTGATCTAGAACATGATTGAACTATAATCGACTGAGTAAAGAGATAAAACTAATTCTGAACTTGATTGAACAAGAAACGATTAGCGAGATAGAATGTCTAGCTTGATTTGATGTGATGAAACTGAACACCAATTTGAAGTTTGATTCAAATAAGGACAAAATTGATATGCCCCTAGAGATTGTTTTTATTTGACATCAAAGAATCTTAACTTGATATGATGCAGTTTAGTTAAAATGCCCCTAAAAATGAGGTCTTATTTGATTAGATTTTATGCTAAACTTTTGATGAAGTTTTTGAAAAATTTCTTGACTATTTTGATGATGTAATCATGGATAATGTTGATGTAATGAGTATGCCCCCTCAGGAGTGAAATCGAAAGATAGCGAGATCGCAATGATTTTAGGCAATTTTGTTTAATAAAATGATTTAGCAATGATAATATGAGCATGAAGATTGATGTAAGAATTAATTTGAGATTACAGTTGATTCAAAAAATATATTTGAGCGTAAAGCAACTTGAATATTGTAAGTGCCAAGTGGTCAACATTATGATATTTTGAATAAAAAATTGATCTCAAATTTTGATTTCAATCCCGAAAATGGACTTAGGATGGTCGATTTCACTAAGCATACAAATTGTTTGTTCATCAGAGCAAGTTTGAAAATTAGGGTTTGGGCTATATAAGGGGTTGAATGTGTCATTTTCAATTCACTTTTACCTCTCAAAGTTCAAAATTTCAAAAACCTTCTCTAGAGAAAAATGGCAATTCTCATTCAAGATCACCAATTCGAGTGCTAGAGACGACATAGTTGACCTCGAAACTACCCAGCCGCAGTAAGTAATTGATTTTTAGCCTCTTTCAATTCTTATTTTGTGAAGTTTTATTGAATTTTTTATTCTTTACTTCATTTTAGTTCTTGCCTAGTTGTTTTATCGTTTGGTCAAGTAGTCTTTCTTGTACAAGAAACTACTAAAATTTATTTTCTCATATCATCATATATGGTTTGTCGTATGGTCTCTACCCTTGTATCCTATGAATGTATTCTTCATAGACCATTGTATCGCTTAATATGTAATAGTGTGTTGTATTAGATAGTTTAATTGTACTACCTGTAATGTTTACTCGTACAACTTTCTGCTTGTCTGTACTCACTCGTATGGGAAACAATGGATATTTTCAAAGATCCAAACATTAATTTTTTAGTTTCAATGTTATAAATTTGGACTTTTTAGCACTTTTGACACATTCTTAGCTCAAATTTGATCACGTAGTGATGATTTTTTGTCTAATTTTGTAGGTTCAATTTCTAGATATACAATTCATATGTACATATCCACCTACTATGAGATTAGTCTAGGACTTGTCAGATGCATAGAGAGGACACATTGGATTGTGTGGATTTGGATACTTGCTTCAGATGCATGATATCCGCATTAATCATGGTTTGTTGACTAGTTTAGTTGAGTGATTACATAGTGAGCACAACACATTCCACATGCCGACTGGGGAGATGACTATCACTCTTGAGGACATATATAGGATTTTGAGGATCCTTTTTACTGGGGATAAGGTGGATTACGATGTTGCTCCACTATATGGTATTGAGGCACTTAGATGTATATTTCAAGATGACACTATCTTGGATTGTTATATCACCTGGGATGATCTGATGATCATATATGGTGCACAATTCCCCCTTGCTTGTGTATTGGCTAGTATTATAGGCTACTTTGTGATGTCAGATAGGGGACAACAAGGGTTTTTGTATGGATGGGGCAGGATGTTAGAGATATTATTATCTCATCCTATGAGATTAGGTTGGGGATTATGTTTACTATCTCATATGTACCATGAGATGCATGAGATTGTCTATAGAGGGGAGAAAAGCATGGTCACTGGTGTATTGGTTTTCTAGATTTGGGCATGGGAGCACATCCCAGTTTGTAGGTTGATTATAGATGATGCATGATAGGAGGGTCAACTAGTTGTTTATATATAGATATGTAGGATATTTCACATAGCCCCACCTAGGGAACACTGACTACTGGAGGCGACAATTAGATGACATGACAGTAGTAGTCTTGAGACTGTACAGGGGTATAGAGAAGTGGGATGACTAGAGGAGGTAGCGGAAGGATATTTTCATGACTTGACCTCTTATTGGGAGATCCACAATGATTATTGATCATTTCACAGTTAGTAGAGTTTTGAGGTAGTATGGGAGGCCATAGCGTATCTCCCAAGAGTTTACATCTTATGCTAGATTTGCTGATGAGGAGGGGCAAGGATAGGGACTTAGACTGCCATCTGCCCTGGCCATGGAGGTGTTATCAGGATTATAGCCACAACGGTTGAAGAATTTGGAGGATGTTGCAGATGCGGGGGTAATTCCCAAGTTTAGGGATTAGTTGGACAAAGACATCCACTCCCTCGATTCACAGATCCTCAAGAGCATGCCCCTTAGATAGATGAGGGTGATGAGTAGTAAAAGAGAACCTATCATAGGAAGATAGTGTCAGAGGGAAGAGGGAGGGTCATTGGGAGGAGTTGGTGGAGATGCAGGTGGTGATAAGGGAGGACACACCTTAATAAATGTAGAGATGGGTAAGGCAATAGGCCCTAGTGATTTCGCTTCTACATAGGTATGACATAGGAGGGAGGAGGAGGATGGTGAAGGTGAGGAGAGAGGAGTAAGAGGTCAAACACCAAAAGACATCATTCATGCCTTGAGGGGTAGAGTTTGGGTCTATAGACACAGCTAGCAGTTGCGGAGGCACAGATCGCAGAGCGTGATTGATGGATCATCGGGTATGATATGCAACTCCAGAGCATTGAGATAAGAGAAGGATTAGCAGCTATAGAGAATGAAGGTAGAGCATGATAGCCTCCAACATGAGGTTGTACACCAGATGAGCAGGGAAGCATACTATATAGTAGCCTATAGTGCAGCAATCCTTGTGGATAGGCAGGTTGTGCCTTATTCACAGTATATGGCTCGATCAGAGGGAGCTAGGGCACCCAAATAGGATATTGATGCCCCTGCTCAAAAACCACCACATCCTCCTCCAGGAAATGAGGGAGATGTAGAGAGTTATATTTTTGTATATCTCCTAGATTTTGTACCCCATTTTTGTACTTGATATATTTCTTGCTCTGATATTGAATATGACATTTTGAGATCATTTGTACCCTTTTGACATTGAGATTTTTTATGAGATATATATATGACACATGACTCGACCTCATTGTACTTGTGTTGATTGATATGAGATGATTTATATGTATGTCTATATTTCTTATGATCTTGGATATTTTTCTTTTTTCATGCAAATGAATGATCTAATGGATTAACATGATGATGCAAATGTATATGTGAATTCCATGCCATGTTTTCTATATATTATTTGTTTTTCAATGTAATATTATGGATGTAAATGAATATGCAATAAATTTCGGATCTATATGATATACTCATGAAGGAAACTAATATCTCATGTAGGAATTGTAAAGTCCATACATAGGTACTTAGTTGTGTTGATGACTATGATTTGCAGTCGACCACTTAGCGGAGAAATGATGATTGTTTTAAATTCAGGATCTCATTCAAAAGACAGAGAAATAAATTGTATGATGCTAAAATCACTTGGAATGCATAAAATTTTGGATGAATGCAAACTAAAACTTAGTCACTGGATTTTGTATGCTTAATTATCATCACTAAATGTTTTATAATGTCGAAGATACACATAAGCACCAAGGCATGAAAAGACAGGATGACCTGAATGTCACATCCTTTTGATCTAGCAAGCAAACATAAGCGCCAAGGTATAAAGAGTCAGATCACCTGAATGTTGCTTGCGTGCAAACACATCGGACAAAGAAGAGTTCCTTTCTTTTCATATGCAATATTGATTATCTTGTTCGCAATGACCCTTTTATCATTTATATCCTAGGATAGATGAAGCATGAATTCCAATTGTATAATAAAGAAAGTTACTAAAAATAGACAAGGAAATGGTTCCAACCTCTCTATAGCATACAAATAAACCAGATTTGAGGTATGTGTGGTAATTTCACCTTGATGTGAAGGCAATAATCACAAACACCCATCTTATGAGATGTTTTCAGATCATCAGAATCACTCCTACAAGAAAAAAACAAAGAAAATTATTATGCCCCTAGTCCTTGCTCCTCTTAGTCAAGATAGACTTCCTCAAGTTACTCAGAGGGAATAATAATTGAAAACCAATTTAAAAAACAACACACAAAGAAAATTTCAATCATATCTCAAGTAGTTTTAGTGATTATTTTCATTGTTCTTGTTTTGATTGTTTACTTAGTGGTAAAACCCATTAGTGGTTAGGAGACAAGTAACTGACTCAAATTGGATGACCTAGTACTACCGACATAAAGATGACTTGATTAAAATACTTAGGAAATTTAGATTGATCAGTCGATTACCCTAAGACTAGGATGTTGATCAGTTTCAAGCCATGAGGGTTCCAAAAATAACTAGGGTGTCACAAAAGCGACTAAAAGATATGTACAAGCTAAAGCAAAGATACAGGAAAGCGGGAAATAAAATAGGAAATGCCAAATTTGCATTGATAGATGGAGCACTTCAGTACAAGAGGCACCTTTTTACCAAGTTTTCACCTTCTTGGCAGATATTCTCTTTATTTTTTACTACCAAGGTGCTTGTTTACCAGGTTTTCACCAAGGCATTTGTTTTTTTTCATATTTTGATTTTTTTGTTGTTGTTTTTTTCTTTACTTAAAGAATTTTTCTAGTTTTTTCTTTGATGTTTTTTTTTTCAAGATTTGATATTTTTTAAATTTTTTTTCAGCTATGCCCCCAGTATGCAGACCTATATGACATGATGATCTATAGAATGCATGTGGAGACAATGAATTTTTTATATGACCTATGTTAATGCAATATGCATGATGAAGATGCATGTCCAATTCAAACAAGCATGATTGTGTTTGTTTAGCATTTCGTAATACACCAATTGAATTGGAGGTACAAAACATTTCATAGATAATTGGTCAATTGATCCTTAAGGTCCCTTGGAACACCCAAATTAACACAATAACTAGGATTAACAAATGGAGACGTGAAAAACTTCCCCATTGATTCTTGAAACTTTGATCTTCTTTTTCCCATGTGAGTGCAAATGAGTTGATTCCCACTCTTATGTTCACTAAAGGTCCTTAGCATCCTATATGACTAGCTACGTGGATCATTCTAACATCAAGAGCATCTAGAATAAAGCCTCACTACCAGCAAGCTTTTAGAGCTCCAGCAAGGTTAAAGATTGTAATTTCTCAAACATTGCTCCATTGCCAGCAGGCGTTCATATCCTTGATGGAGTTACTCGCATGTTCCCATACTCATGTTTTTTTGTCGCATCCGCATGTGTGATATTTCAGTTATATATCATTTCTCTTTTGCCTTGAGATGAATATTTAGCATAGCACTTTTCTTTTTTCTTTTTTTCTTTCCTTGACTTGTAAGTAATGAAACCTACTTGGGTGTGACAATTACAGTGGCGCTGAAGTGAAATTTTAGATTTTTCACTAGTCATATGATCAACTAGGTGTGTATAATGTATCAAAGATTTTGTTAATGTGTTTGAGATATAGCAATTGATATATTTTGGGTTAACAAGTCTCAAATAGTGAAATCACTACCCAACCATAAGTAAAGCATCGTCATGAGGTGATGTTGAAAATGAATGACCTTAGGACCTCAAAGACTTCATGTTTGAATATATAAGAAAGGAGATGACCCTTGTTTGTCTTGAATGAAAATAAATGATAAACTTGGATAGTTGCCTTGTTTTATTAATGTTTCTATATGCAAATTCAAAATTTGTGTGAATGTGATGCATTTATAAAAAAGGACTACAGTGTCTCACTTCTTTGGATGGTACCCTTGGAATATGTTTCGCAATAGACCATGGCTATGAAGGTATGCTCAAAGATGTTGGTAGGATGATGAAATAAAAATAGGGTAAAGTATTATGCAAAGGATTGGATAAGGAGGATGGAAGGGTGAAAAAGAGGTGTTGGATAATAAATCAGATATTGAAAGGTTGGTGCATGAGTGAATGGAATGTTGGTGGGATCAATATTGGCACACATCTTGAGGGGTGGTGGAGTGATGGAGGAAAAGTGGATCTCAGATTTTGAGATTTGGATGGAGGAACAACTAGGGATTTTGGGATATAAGGATCCAAAATGGATGAAGGAGGTGATGGAGGAATGATTTGGAAAGTTTGGATGGAGGAACAACAATTTTGGATGTTGATTTGGATTTTTATTTAGACTATTGTGCTTCAAGGAGATGCTTAGGGATCCACATGGTTTTTTATTTTTCATTCTTTTGTAGTTCCTTGGAATGCATTGCTTCTACAAGTGCCTTAGGAACCCATATAACTTTTGATTTTTCTTTCTTTTTCTCAGTTGGCCTTTGTGTCCTTTTAGATTTTTCTTCTTCTTTTTGGATCATATTTGTCTTTGTTTTGACATGTCGATTAGATGGGACATGTTGATCCTTGAATACATGTGGATTACTTGACTTATGACTTTTATGCTTGGCATCCAAATTGCTTGGAGAAGGAAAAGAATGTGTGGATGGATAGGAATGATATGGAGGTATTTTGGATGGATGGAAGGTGCTCAAAGGTGTCTACCTTTGTTGATCCTGCATAAGGGATGGAGGGATATAGGGGCCTAAAATGGATGGAATAGATGAAGGGGAAGTTGTGTATTTGGATTTTCGGTTTAGTAGGGATACCAACATTTTGAGAAATGTCACTGAGGCCATGACCCTTAATATTTTCTTTAATATGGAGGGGTTCATTCTTGTGAAGGTCTACCCCTTTGCCTTTATAAATATTTTGACTTGTAGGATATACATTGCTTTGGGAAGAAGACATGAGTCCATTATGAGGTGGAGGTGGAATGTAGGGAATGATAGGGTCATGAGAGGTCTTTGTAGGCATGATGGAAACTTGAGGTGAAAATGGAGGATTAGGACAAGTAGATGAAGATATAATTTGATCTTGACATGGAAGATGACCATTGGATAGAGCAGGAAGGGTGTTTGACTCTTCATTTTGAATAGGATCATTTGAAAAGGTGGAAGAGGTGTCATGATCTTACTTAGGAAGTGTATTAGGAATAATATTTGGAAGGATGCTTTGCTCTTGAGATGGAAGGGGATCATCTTGGAAGAAATGGAAATGTATAAGGGGATTATCATGGGATTCTAGGGAGATAGGATTTTTTTCAACCATTGGATGGGATTGAAAAGCCTTATGAGATGGAGGCATTATGGAAGAGATGGAGGATACATGTTGGCCATTTATAGACACGGGTTCATAATTTTGATTGTGCTTGGTAATGACATCTGGTTTCTCCTTAGGTGAATTATCAGGATCTTCAATTTCAGTAACATCATCATCAAGGAGATCCTAAATTTTATGTTTTAATTTCATACACATTGAATTCTTATGTTTGTTATGCCTATGATATGCACAATAATTACTCAAAAATTCACATCCCTATGTGGTCTTGTTAGGCAATATGATAATATTTTCCTCAAGAAGATCTTCCAAAGCTGACTCAATAGATTGCCCCAAAGGTGTAAATTGTCTATCTAGGGGATACTTGGAGGAAATGTATTTTTGTCTTGGTGAAAGTGTCTTGTGATCTTGTATGAGATTTGGATTTTGATTTTAAATTACTTTCTATTCCACCTTATATAATTATTTTAGCATTTCTTGAAGTTTGGTGTTCTTGGTATCATGAAATTTTATCTCAAGTGGGGTCATTGAATCTTTTTGTTGGATTGAATGTCATTTATCTCTTGAGATCTTGAATTTGTTGGGCCAAGGTAGCCATGGAGATTTATCATAGTTTTAATTTGCAAGAATGGATTAGTTTGTAATGACTAAGACTGCCTCTTACTTTCATCAGATTTCTTATGAGAACTTTTGGTTTGAACAGGCATTTATAATTGATGTGATTGAGAGCTATAAGTGATATAGATGTCAAGATCAAATTGGAGCTATTTGTTCATTTGAGGTAATAATTGGATGAAATGATTGAGAACAAGTCTAGTTTCAAGAATGATCTATCATGTATAAGATGTGATCTAACAACATTAGGTTGATCAAATTGATGTAGGATTGATTGAACTAACTGAGCTATAATCAAAAAAATTGTGTAACACAATGACAGGGGTATAGTATCAAGATTTTTTATGCTTGAGATAAAAGACCAAATATATGCTCACTATAGACTAATTAGGCAAGTATGACAAATTTGGAAAAGCATGCAAAAAAAGAGAGGCTTTTGGACTAACAAAATTAGAGGCTCATATGATAGAATACTATGACTCAGACAATAGTGTAAGGACTTCCAGATGACACAGACATATATTTGTATGACTTGTTGTCTATACTCGAATAACAATAGAAGGCTTATCAAACTACAAACTACGAAAGATGATGACGACTCATATGATAGAATACATATGGCCAGATGATAATTTGCATAGACCATAATGACAATCTGACAAAGATATACCCTGGGTGTTAAGACTCATATGACAATTTACCACTTATCAGATGACAATTCTCAGAGGGTAGTACAAAAAAACATAAGAATCATACAACACAAGACCAGACAAGGACAAGTTTCTAATAAGGATAGAGTTTTGACCACTAAGTTTTTGATGTTTTGATTCTTTTCCAATTTTAGGGTTTCAGTTAGAGTTTCAAGGACCAAAACATAGCAAACACACAAGACATTAAGTGACTTCAAGCACAACACACTAATTCTAAAGAAGTTGGCTGCGAGAGAAAACATTTACTTGCAAACTTAGGTACACACCCAATAGCTAATCAGAATATGACCACTGAGTCTCACGCAATGGATTCTCAATGTCGTATTAGCGTACTCTAAATGTTAATGGGGGCATGATATGGTAAGTATCTTGGGAGAGTTACTATCTCTCTTGCACAAAGATTATCCCCCTTTCGAAGGTGAACCAGGTAGCTTCTATTTTAAATTTCTTAATTAGGAGTTTCATTCTAAATTACTCCTTGAATTCGTGCAAGAACGATTGAGGCCTACACCCCAACAAGGTACCAAAAATAGATGTAGTCACACAAGCATGATTGAGACCGCAATGCCCTACAAAATGCACGATATGAGAGATCTCAAAGAGAAAAATAAAATAACTCCATCCTCTGAGACTTTAATCCCAAAAGGCCTATTTATTATAGTGAGTCGGAATGCTTGGGTCTAGTTGTACTCACTTTTGTCATTCTCACAAGGTGATTACTTTTTTCCACTATGACAGGCTCACTAAAGGAACACAAATCTCAAAACTAGAAAAGCTTCAAGGGTCTGGATTTCTAATTGTCTATACAAATAGAACATACTCTCCTACCTTTTAGACTCTTCTTAAAATGAAAAAAAAAATCGTTCATTTACCATATCGTAATTTAAGTGCCTAGAAATCAATTAAGAATACACAAAGTTTACTTGAATCTTCTCAAGCAACCTGCAAAAAATAATGAATCAATAGTCATATTTTTTTGAGTGATAGGCATGTTCTTGGACAAACGTTATTCAAAAATTGGTTAGGTTGTGAAAAATCTCCAAGGCAGAAAGAAAACAGACTAGGGTTAGCATTAGTATTACCAAATTTCAACCAGAAAAACCCTAAAATGTAGTCCTTTCTTTTATATACGATAAAATAGAGTATCGTACGAGTATTCTCCACAGACGATATTGTTAGATACTTGACCAGTCCCAAAGACACTGAGAGGGGGGGGTGAATCAGTGTCTAACCAATTAACAAAATATTTAACATTGTTTGCAAATTTATAACCCAAATTAATATACCGGTAAACAAGTAATAATGCAATAAAGAGAAATAATAGTATAACCATCAATGCACATCATAACACAAATATTTTGGCGAGGAAACCCGATAGCGGAAAAACCTCAGTGGGATTTGTGACCCACAATATTTACTCACTAGCCAATATGAATAAAAATTACTTATACAATAGGGGCCTGCACATGCAGGAAGGCCAACAACCTAGAGCTCACTGCTCAATCAAAAAAAGGAGTCACACTAGCTACAAAATTGGATGATTAAATCCAATGACAATGTACTACTCAAAATGGCATCTGCAATGTTGGATTCAATACTTGTTTAAGCTTTGTCAGATACCTCTACCATAAACCTTGCTTCGCTCTGCTCTTCTCTTATTCGGTCATAAAATAATTACATCATAATGCATATATAGTTATTTGCTCTCATATACCACTTGCATTCATTACCTAATTACATATCACTACTTCGCTTACATACCTACAAGATCTCATACATATATGAGTCTTTACAATACATCATATTGGCTATACAAATAATATTACAATACAAAACATTATAATTTCCATGTCGACTAGGAGGGCTGATAAGATCTTCTATCGATGTAGATTGGATGCTGCTGAGAATAATATTTGTTGTTCCTGCCGATGCCGGTAGATGATGTTTGTTGCCGGTGTAACCTGTGAACCATATTACCAGTTGGTTTCCATCAATGACAACATCAACTATTCTCAACTGAGTGTTTAATACCAATAATCTCCCCCTTTGGCATTGATGGCAAAACTCATGAGAAAAATCCAAAAATTGATATCCAAAAATGAAGTCCAAAACTGATCCAAAAATAAGAGTGCTTCCCTTGATCAAATGATCCCTTTTGTAAATTTTTCTCCCATACTACTACTCCCCCTTTGACATCAATGACAAAGTATGTCAAAAAGAGTTCAAAATTTACCTCAAAGCCTGTAACCGGTTATGTACAATCTAAAAGATATCTGCTAAAATCAGATTAAGACTTTGCATGAGTTTAGTGCTATCAGAAATAATGATTTCAGACTATCTAATCATCTCAGTCAGATAATGTATTTGTTGCTTCAGTGATCTTTCTCCTTGAATTTTTTCTTTAGATAGCTCAATCCACTATGTTAGAAGGTTGTCCAATCTAGGACCAAGTTTATTTTTCAGCTCCTGAGCCTTCATTCTTATCCTTTCTTTTTCCTTTTCTATTTTTTCAACCTTTTCTTCAAAAACTACCTTTTCTTGATCCAAAATTGAAGTAAGTTCTGAAGAACCTATCATGTTATCTGCTATATCATCAATCTCTTTTTTGTGTTTTCTTTATCTTCTCATCAATATCCAATGTTAGGTGGTGAGGCTTGCATGCTTCCTTGTATAATTCTTTATATTTCAAAATAGTGGAATTAAGTGCTGGTAATAAAGAATCAATATGCTCTGTACATCCCTTAATAGTCTTATCAAAGAATTCAGCTTTCTCCTTATTCACCCTTTCCTTAGAAGTCTCTTCATTAATTTTATCTACAGTTAGAATATTTGAAGCAATGAATTTACCTAAAGATCTAGAAATATGATCTATCTTACAATCCAGTGCAATCATTTTCAAAATAGGTAATGTATAATCAATGGCCTCAAATGCTAAGGTGTTGCATTTAGTGATATTCTTAATGGAATTGAAAAGTACATCTGTCACATTAGTAGGTCTGTAATCCATAGTGGAAGTGCTAGGCAGTGTGTGAGGTTTTTTAGTTGGTTTCTTCTCTTCTCTAGATTACTTAACCACTTCTGCTATCTTCTTTCCATCTTTGAACTCTTCTTTATTCACTATTTCTTCCTTATTCTCACTCTATTTTGCAATTTTGTTTTCATTGTTACTGTCTACCTTACTGACTGTCAATTCAGCTACACTTTGTTCTTGTCCTATTCCAGTTTCAGTTTGTGCTTCTACTTCTGCTTCTACCAGTTTCTCAATGTTTAGCTGAGTATCATCAGGGGTGTTATCTATTTTCTTAACTTTAGCTATTTCCTCAATATTCTACTGAGATTCAACAATGTTTATCGGTGACTCATAGAACTCAACATTTGTAGCTTCAACTCTCTTTACCTCTATAGTTTCTTTATCCATGACAATGTTAAAATCATGTGTGTCCACATTCATGGTAAAAATAATTCCAGACTCCAGATTAGTTTCATCTCTTTTCATTTCCTCTGTCTTCTCTTTCGATTGACTATTAGTTTGAGTCAATGCATCTACAGTTATTGGTGGGGTGTCCTATGCCAATGGAGGAAGGTTATTCTTGACCGTGATATCGAGTACACTTCCAATTTTCCCTTTACCCTTATCCTTCTGATATACTTTAGTAAAATATTTATCTATTTTCTGTCCATCCTTCTCTTCTTTCTTCTCTCTTTCCACAAAAAATATATCCCACTTATCTATCATTTCATCTACTATATCCTTCACTCTGCCTGCTATAAGGCTAACCTACTGGTGACCACTCACAAAAATTGTTCTATTTGCTTCTGATATTAAATCATCAATTTCCTACTTGAAATTAATAGGATGCACAACAAGTAGAGCTTCTACCTTTAATTTCTTGTCTAATTCCATTACAAACATTGTCTTAGCCTCTAATCTTAAGTATAAATCATTTGGTAGATCATCTACAACCTCAATAAGAACTTTATAGTATATATCTAGGTGCAAAATAATGCTTTCCTCTATAGTATCCTTATCTAAATCCTTGAAAGAATGATAAAGTTTATTCCCATTACTAAGGTTACCTTCTCGTGTGATTTCATTGATCAACTCTTCCAGTGTAATAGTATCTGGTGCCTTATGTTCTTGTTTCTTCTTTGGAGTTACTTTCTTCTTTTCACTAATGGCCTCTCTTACAACCTGTTGTTTCTTTCTCTGTGTCCTTGACTTCCTAAGAGATGGAGTAGGTGATGGTGAAGGTTTTCTTTTCTTCTTGTCCACTCTCTTGAATTCAGTTACACTGTAATTATTAGAATCAGATGAAGTAGCCACATGGGAAATGTGAGATACAAGTTTCTACTCTGATCGACTCGTTGTCTTCAAAATCTGATTCACTTCAACAACATTATAATGATATGATAACTCTATGCAGAAGAGATATTAAAGAGAAGGAAACTTCTAGGACAACATATGACAACGTTTGATTTAACCTTCTACACTTTGGACCTACTCAAAGTCCAGGTGGGTATACCTTTGTGAACTAAATTCACACTTTTAAAAGATAAATCCACAGCAAACCAGTCCAGAAAACCAAGGGATCTAATCACCTTAAAACTAATTGAAACAAAGGAATGGAAATTGTACTCATATTCAATATTTGACCTACAAAATATGTAATAGACAACCTTGATCTATACCAGTGCCTTATCCAAGGTCACAGAGTCATCTAAGTTCAAACAATACTCTCACAATCAAATATCTATACATATCACATTAGTTTGGCTTCTGTAGATCCCTATATATGCCTGACACACATAAGAATTTATTCATACCAAATTAAACTATGCTCATCAAGATTCAAAATATCTCACAAGGAATTTACTGGTAGAAGTGATTCTTGCATATTTAATTCCCCTCTTGAGGAGAAAAGCTAAGAAACATATCTACTGAAAGTTGCCTTACAACCCCTATTCAAATGAAATAACCCTGGATTATTTAGAATGAAATAGTAAACACTTGCCAACACATTTGAAGACAACACAAAGTTTTAACCCAAAACCAATTGTCTATATATTGATATTTTCTTAAAAAAGGTATTACAAGAAACCTTTGAATATTCTCCATTAAAACTTGGAAAAGCTCAGATAAATTTCTGCAGTGTTTTCTTACTGTATGCGGGAAAAGTGGGCGAATAAAACTTAATATGTGAAAATATATTAGAATACTAGTCCACACACACACACAGGACTTCTTGATTCAAGCTATGGAGTAACGTAGTGTTACTCAGCTTCCCAAGGAGGGTCCCATGGTTTTCTATCTCACAATGTCCCTCAAACCAACGTTTTTGCTCTCAGATCACTGAGCAAAATGTTTTAGGGATGGTAAATATGAGAACGAGAGATGCTTTTGATTTATTTTAGTATGAGATGTGTTGTAAGCTATGTATGATGCTAAAATGCAATAAACTAGATGATAAGATGACAAGGTTAGTATGAACACTATCCTAGCATACTATATTTAGTCTATGATTGAGCTAAAATGATAAAAGAAGTATTCTAACATGTATATTTAGTCTAATTCCTGATCTAAAAGAGGCTAAATGATGAGCATAAAGATGATATGAAAGCTTGAAAGAATTTGAGCATAAGTATAATGCTTCAAATTTGAAAGATGATTGTGTAGAATGGAGGAATGAGAGCTCTATTTATAGCACAAACAGGGCAATGGATGGTCAAGATTGAATGGTTTAATCAAGGGCCAGGTTTGAAAGTTGGGGATCCATGTGCACAATTGGCACCAATGAAATGGTGACAAGTGTCAACATAAGATTGGGTTGAGAGAAGAGGTTGGAGGCATTAAAGGCCTGAGAAGACCTCATGGTTATCTAAAGGCTAAGGGTCAAGTCTAAGTTAGGATTACCCAATGGATTAAGAGTTAATCCAAGGATAAACCTTTGTGTAAATGATTAAGAGATAATCATGGTCAAAGCATTAATGGCCTGATGAGACCCTTGGGTTGGATAGAGGTTGAGTCAAAACAAATGTTTTAACCATGTGGGAGGGTTTGAATTAACCATTAATGGTTATTGGAGACTTTAGGGATTAAGTGGTTGAAGGTTGGAAGCCTTCAATGGTTTTCAAAGACTTTAAGGGTTTTGGTGGTTGAAGGTTGAAAACCTTTAATGGTTATCAAAGACTTTAAGGTTTTTGAGAAGTGACTTCCCTTTGCTTAGGGATGTGACAAAGTTTAGAGGAGGGTTAGGTTAATTAGAAGTGATTAGAAGATTCTAGAAGGGATTAGAAATGGGTTTGGGATTTTGCAAGTGGATGGAGAGATAATAGGATTTAATTGAATTAAATGATTTAATTCAATTTGGTTGTAATTGAATAAATTTGATTTATTCAATTTGGGATAACTTTTTAATTTAATTTGAATTTAATTAAAAGTGGATAGGGGGGGTTTTAATTGAATAAAATGATTTATTCATTAAATGATATAGTGAATTTAATTTAAATAAATCAAATAATTTATTTAATTAAATAGAGGAATGTGGATAGTTTAATTAAATTGGATTTAATTAAATAGAGAAATGAACATAAAATATTCATTTAGGAATATGGTCATTTTTATACGTCTACATTTTTCCCCTCTTTGAAGTGATGTGTGTGCACATGTTATTTCAAAGAAAATGATGCTTTATCATTATTTATGATCAAATGCAATTTTTGTGTCGCTCTTTTGATTTGCAAGTCGTGCCTCTCTTTGAAGTGACGTGTGTGCACATGTTATTTCAAAGAAAATGATGCTTTATCATGATTTATGATCAAATGCAATTTTTGTGTCGCTCTTTTGATTTGCAAGTCGTACCCTAGATTCGATGTGCGATGCCCCAGATTCGATGTGTGATGCCCCCTCGGGAGATGAATCAATTTTGAAAATTTTTTATTTAATTTGATGAAGTTCGTATGATGTGTATAATTTCGTGCATGTAAAAAGTGTGTAGATTGATTCATCTCCCGATAAGTTACATCTGTTTTGGCATGGGGGAGACTGCGACCATATTACAGGTCCAGTCGGCTAACCCTAATTTCATTTTCCTCCTATAAAAGGGGAAAAAGGGCTTGATTTAGGTTCATTTGTGCTTTGTTGATTTTGAAGAAAGAGAATTTGCTCTGGAGAAAAAAATGCCTATTCCCTATCACAGACACCGTTTTGAGCGCGTTCGGAGGTACCGAAGACCTGTAGCGCGTGGACCACCAGTAAGTCAACATTTTTGACCCCTTTTGAATTTTTTGTTTCGTCGTTTTTAGGCATTTTTCAAATTTCAAAGTTTGGGTGTTTCGTTTTAGCGCATCTAGGGTCTGTTGTAGCGCATATGAAGTGTGAAGTAGCGCATCAAGTTTAAATTTAGGGGTTACGTCTGAAAACTGTAGGTTAGCGCATAAAACTTTTAGGTTAGTGTGTGCATGGATAATAGCACATGTAAAGTATTGGGTAGCGCATCGCGTCAATAGGTTAGCGCATAGGTCTGACCTAGCACATAGGGGCCACAGAGGGTCGCATAGGGAAGGGGGTTTAGCGCGTAGGGCTAACCTAGCACATAGGGCTAAAAGGGTAGCGCTTAGGAAGGGTAGAGTAGCGTGTAGGCAAAGCCTATCATGGGGTGGGTCAGGTAGCGCATGGGGTGAAAAGCTTAGCGCGTAGATAGAGTCTAGCGTATAGAATAGGTAGATTAGCACGTAGGAGAGACAGCCTAGCGCATGGGGGTGATTTAGTGCATTGAAGATCTGTTTTAGTGCATCTGAAAAATTTTGCAGTTTTGCCCGAGTTGAAAATTTGTTTTGTCTGCCTGTCGTGTTTTGATGAATTTACCCAATATGAGTGTTTGTATAACTTGTTTTGATTTGCGAGTTTTCAAGTTATAAATAGATATCAAGCGGTTATTTTGATCAAAAATGATGTAGTTGCGTGTTCTGTTTCAAGTTCAATGTATGTGAAAGCCTGAGTTGTATTACAAGCCGATATGGGTTGGAAACTTGAGCTGTGTTACAAGCTGATATGGGTGGGAAACTTGAGTTGTTTTACAAGTTTATGTGATTTTGGTACTTGAGTTGTTTTACAAGTTTTGATATGGTTTTTGAGAACTTGAGTTGTTTTACAAGTTGATATGAAATGATAGGTTTTTGAACTTGATGTAGATGAGCAAATTGTTTCATGTTGTTGATGTAAGTTTGATTTTGATATCTTTGTGTTGATGTGGAAACTGATATTGGATTTGTTTTGTTTGTTGACAGGAGCGATTGGGTGTTGTACAGTCGAGGGAGAGATTCTCGAGACCGTGGACGTTGATACCGAGATTGTCACAGGCAGACTTGGATATTATAGAGAGATGTGGATTGACCTCTCTTTTGGATATGCCTTGGTTCACTGTGAATCAGGGGCTTTTGACAGCATTGGCAGAGAGGTGGCATAGCGACACGAACACCTTTCATTTTGCCACTAGAGAGATGACAGTGACACTGGAGGATTGCTACCAGATTTTGTGGATTCCTGTAGTAGGGGCACTACTTCCATATGAGCAGTTAGAGGAGGGTGGCACAGAGGCACTGCGCTGGATTTTCCAGGATGAGATAGTTTGTGGTTACGAGATCCCCTGGTAGGAGTTTTTGGATTTGGGTTATGCACCGCTGCCATCGGTACTGGCAGGATTCATTGGGGGATTCCTTTGTCCTGATCATAGGTCAAAGGGATTCTCGGTGGGATGGGGATTGGTTTTGGAGGAGATAGTTACATAGGGCTAGAGGTTTGCATGGGGGTCAGTGATGCTGGCTCACTTATATAGGAGCTTACATGAGGTAGTATACCTCAGTTATGGTAGCTTGTCAGCAAGAGTGACCCTATTACAAGTATGGTACTGGGAGCACATTCTAGTAGCTAGGCCACTAGCAGATAGAGACAGGCCCGTAGGTGCAGCATATGCCTACGGATATAGAGGCCTAGTTGTCCAGCGTAAGCTGGGCAAACTGGAGCATTGGAGGAGGGTTTTTGACGATATAGATATGGTTACCTGGAGACCGTATACAGGGTGCAAGGTATGGGCGGAGGATGGGCTGGAGATGCCCTTTGTATTTATGACACGGTATCTGATTGGGAGGACCCCGTTCATCATTGAGCGGTTTGTGGTGACCCAAGTTTTATGGCAGTTCGGGCGCCAGCAGGGGATTCCTCAAGGAACATGCTTGTATGCACGGAGGCAGTAGGATGTGGTCGATTGGGGGTCGACTATTGATAGTGCGGTGGCGATCAAGGAGTTTGTGGGGTTGGCTGGGCAGATCTGGGACTATGCCCCAGAGATTCAGGATGCAGGTATGACAGATGAGTTCGTCTGTTTGTTTGCTGCGCAGGCAGTGGCTAGGATCTCAGATCCAGAGGAGATCAGGCCAGCGTTTGACTCGGATGGGGAGGAGGGAGATGGGGGAGATGATGGAGATGATGGGGAGGATGGAGGAGGGAGAGGAGCCAGAGGGAGGCGGGGAGGTAGAGGTGTGGAGAGAGTGGTACAACAGGGGAAGATTGAGAGGGGGAGAGGAGGATTGGCTATCGGAGCTGGGAGAGAGGGGAGAGTGACGGAGGTGCTGGCTACAGTGGGGGGTGAGGAGGAGATGAGTAGACCAGCACAGAGGAGGAGGGTAGATATACTCCCACCTCCAATACCGAGGATAGGGCGAGTGGGAGGGGTTCCTCCGGCACAAGTACCGCTGCGGGTTCGAGTGCTAGGTCATGTGGAGGATGCACAGATCCGGACCTTGCAGATTACCATTCAACAGCTGCAGACGCAGATTTTGACCTATCAGAAGCAGATTTCTCAGTTGACCACTGAGAGAGATACTAAGATAGAGTGGCGAGGACAAGCGGAGGAGGCGTTGGCGAGTGTGCAGAGAGCAGCGGCGGGTGGTCCATTGAGAGACACCCTTAGAGAGCTGACACAGAGAGTGCAGGAGGTAGAGTATTATAGGCGGCATTATGAGGCTACAGTACCCAAAGATCGGTGAGTGGAGAGTTTTGCACAATCGAGATCGAGTCGATCTCGAATTGCTGGGACACGATCTGAGAGTCGAGGTGTGACAGGGCCGGTGAGACAGGACCCTCCTAGAGATCTAGGGGCGAGTGTATCTGGAGCGAGACAGGACCCTCCTGGAGATCCAGGGGCGGGTGCATCTAGAGCGAGACCATCTCCATCAGGAGATAGTCATACTTGAGAGATAGGGTCTCTGTTGTATTTTTTAGCAGGTTGTTATTTGTACGGGACATAGTGTTTGGACACATTTTGTACATTTTGATCAATTTTGAGATATATATATATATACGGCACCATTTTTGATCATGTGATGTGTTGATATGGATGCATTGATTTTATGTGATGATGTAATGCGTAAATATATGATGTAATGTTATGATGCAGGATGTATGCTTTTATATGTTGTGAGATCTATCTTGAAAATGAGATGTATGTTTTATTTATGTTGCTAAATATATCGTGATATGTAAATGATGTTAAATGATATGGAATGATGTGTATGCAACTAATTGTAAAATGATGTGCAACTAATTGTAAAATGATATGCAACTAATTGTAAAATGATATGCAACTAATTATTTTTGGAGCATCCCTCATTCTATATTTGCCATCCGATATAACCACATTTTTGCTTTCTTTGTAAATATCATCATTGAGCATTTATTGATATTAGGATATGTTGAAAATTTATATAAGCATAATGGTGTAATTGAACCATAATGACCTGAGAAAAATTTACATGATATTTGATTTTGCAAGATAGCACAAGCGTCAAGGTATAATTGAACCAGGATGACCTGAGTGTGTATTGCATATAACAGACAAGATTTGATCATTGTATGCGTGAAGTGGAATCAAGCCTTCAGTGATATTGGATGTATCACATCTCGAGGCATGTATTCACACAGTACAAGTGATCGCCTCCTAGACAGAAGACTAAGAAAATATTGGAAGTTCCACTTGATCTCTAGCTGTGAAGCATTTAGTGAGACAAGGAAGAGAATCCAATAATGCACAAAGTTCAAAAATGCAAAACTAGTTAAGATTTTATGCTATAGTGCAACATTTAGTACTTCAAAAAATCATCCATCCTTGATATTTGTGTGAATTGTCTTTGTTTTGGTTTTTGCGATGAAGCGTAGTGTTGTTTGTTGGATGTCATATTGTTGAGTTTTGCATCTAGTCTTGATGTCTTGAATGTTTGCAAGATTGATATGATTTACATGCCCCTAGTGGAGTGTGCCTCTTGATGTGAATATATACAGTGATTCCAAGCCATGGTGTTTTAGTGATAGGAGGATATTTATAGATAAATCAGGATAGTGACTATGCTAAGTATGTACTGAATGGATATTTGCTAAGTGTCAAGCGATGGTCGATAGTGTTTTATATAGACAACATGGTATGGAAATAGAGAGAGGAGCCATTCTTTCACAAGGGCGCCTATTTACCAGGTTTTCACCCTTGGTTTTTATTGTACTTTGCTTTTTTTTTTTGCTTTTTCTTGATTTTTTTTTTTTGATTTTTTTTTTTTTTTTTTGTTTGCTTGTTTTGGGCTTTTTCCATGCACTAGGCTACTTTAAGTATAGTACCTTTTCAGATGGATGCTGTTAGTTGGTTCATCGAGTACATCTCCTTCAGAATTTGTTAGCTGATAAGCACCTGATCCATAAACGGATATGATAACATAGGGACCCAACAAATTAGGTTCAAATTTCCCTTTCTTTTCTCGATCTTGCTGATTTCTTGGATTTTCTTTAAGGACTAGGTCACCAACCTTGAAGTTGCGGGGAATGACCTTGTGATTGTAGCTCCTGCACATGCATTGTTGATATGCTTTGAGATGAGTATAAGCATATTGGCGTCTTTCATCTAATAGCTCAAGTTCTTGTAGACGATTAACTCGATACTCTTCATCTGGGATTAAGCCTTTCAAAGAGACTCTGAGAGATGGGATCTCTACCTCCAGGGGTAAAATAGCCTCTAATCCATATACCAATGAGTATGGTGTTGCTCCTGTAGGTTTGCGGATGCTGGTCCTGTATGCCCAAAGTGCTAGATTGAGTTGTACATGCCAATCTTTGCCTGCATCATTCACTATTTTCTTGAGGATTTTCAGGATTGTTTTGTTAGATGCTTCCGCTTGTCCATTTCCCTGTGGGTAATATGGTGTGGAGAATCTATGTTGGATTTTGAATTTTTCACATAGTTCATGGACATCTTGATTTTTGAAGGGCCGTCCATTATCTGTGATGATTGAACTTGGAATACCATATTTGCAGATCAGATAATTGAGGATAAAAGAGGCAATTTGTTTCCCGGTTACTGTGGTCATGGGAACTGCTTCTATCCATTTGGTAAAGTATTTTGTTGCTGTTATAATGAACTTGTGTCCATTTGAAGATGACGGATGAATTTTACCAACTAGGTCCAATCCCCACTGACAAAATGGCCATGATGTTGTAAAGGGCTGCAGTTCCTGTGCTGGTGCATGTATTAGATTTCCATGGATTTGGCATTTAGGACATTTCTTGGCAAAGTGATATGAATCTTTCTCCATTGTAGGCCAGTAGTATCCCATCCTTAGAATTTTTTTAGCAAGAGTAGTGCCACTTGAATGTGTGCCACAAATACCTTCATGAAGCTCGTGTAAAACCAAATCGGAATCATTACGATCAAGACAACGAAGAAGAGTACCATCGAGACCTCGACGATATAAAGTATCAGCGGTAAGGGTATAACAGGCAGCTTGTTGGATAAAGTTACATTTTTGGTTACGAGATTGGTCAATGGGTAAGATATTATGCTTGAGGTAGTCGTATATTGGTCCATATAATGGAGAATCTGAACCAGTCAAGGCATAGATAACATGGGATTCAGAGTGGTCATAGGCGGGGGAGAACAGTTGCTCTACCAGGAACTCATAACGACTCTGTTGCTCAGGAATTTGTAGTAGCGAAGTGATTGTAGCCATTGCATCGGCTGCTTTGTTGTTCAACCTTGGTATTTGCTCGAAAGTGATGTGCACAAAATACTGTTTGAAGTCATCCACCATTCATTTGTAGGGTAGTAGCTTGTCGTCCTTTGTCTGATAGTTGTTATTGATCTGATTAATGATCAGTTGTGAGTCTCCATAGACTTTTAACTCTGTGATTTTCCATTCTATGGCCATTTTGATGCCTATGACCAGTGCTTCATATTCAGCCACATTATTTGTGCATGGAAACATGAGCCTATATGATCTTGGCATAGTGTGTCCTTCAAGAGTGATGAACAGAATGCCGACACCTGAACCATGTTGAGTGTAGGATCCGTCAAAGTATAGGGTCCATTGTTTGGTAGAAAGAGCAAGAACGTCCCTGTCTGGAAATTCGATCTCCATGGTTTGTTTGCCTGGTAGCGGTGCTTCAGCCAACTGATCTACAATTGCTTGTCCTTTGATGGCTCGTCTTTCTGTGTATTGGATGTTGAATTCACTGAGAATCATGACCCATTTAGCCAATCAGCCTGTAAGAGCTACTTTGCTGAGTAAATATTTGAGAGGATCAATTTTTGCTACTAGCTTGATGGTGTGTGCTAGCATGTAATGTCGGAACTTCTAAGATGCAAAGACCACTGTTAGGCAAGCCTTTTCAATGAATGTATAGTTGAGCTCATAGCCATTCAATGTTCTACTAATGTAGTATATGGCGCATTCCTTTCCTTGTTGATCTTCTTGGGCCAATAATGCCCCCAGTGAAATATTTGTTGTTGAGATATATAGAATAAGTGGCTTTCTAGTGACTGGTGGTACTAGAACTGGTGGATTCATTAGGTACTGTTTGATTTGATAAAAAGATTCTGCACACTTAGCCTCCCATTTGAATGGTACATTTTTGTGTAGCAAATGGTTAAATGGTAGACTTTTATCTGCTAGCTGAGCGATGAATTGCCTGATTGATTGAAGTCATCCTTGTAGAGATCTGAGTTGATTGATATTCTGTGGTGGTGGCATTTCCATAATGGCTTGTACCTTTGCTGGATCAACTTCAATACCCTTAGCTGAGACTATGTAGTCTAGTAACTTGCCTGATGTAACCCTGAGGACACACTTCTTAGGGTTAAGCCTGACTTGGAATTTCTCCAATTGATCAAAAATCTTTGTTAGGATGCCAAGATGTTCTGCTCTGGTGAAGGATTTAGCTAGTAAGTCATCCACATAGTCTTCCATAAATGTGTGCATCATGTCATGGAATATTGTGGTCATTGCTCTTTGATAAGTGGCCCCTACATTCTTTAAGCCGAAAGGCATAACATTCCAACAGTACGTCCCCCAAGGACAGGTGAGTGCTATTTTATCTTGATCTTCAGGAGCTATCTTGATTTGGTTATAGCCTGAGAAACCATCCATTAGTGAGAACATTGCATGGCCTGCTGTGAGATCTACAATGATGTCGATACTGGGCAAAGGAAAGTCATCCTTTGGACAAGCTTTGTTGACGTCTCTGAAGTCAGTGCAGATTCTGATACTACCATCTGGTTTTGATACTGGAACGACGTTGGAAATCTATTCCGCATAGTCAATGGGTCAGATGAATCCGATGTCTAATAATTTCTTTAGTTTAGTTTTGACCATGAGTGCCACCTGTGGATTCATCTTTCGTAGCTTTTGCTTGACTGGCTTAACTCTTGTAGAGATGGATAGATGATGCATAATTAAGTGTGGATCTACTCCGGGCATATCAGCATATGACCAAGTAAAGTTGATTTGCTGTTTTTTAAAGAAGATGATGAATGTCGATCTTTCTTCCTCTGTCAGAGATTCTGGAAGATGTATATTTCTGGCTGCTTCTGTGGTACCAATGTTGATTGATTGAGTGGGCTCAATCAATATAGGCGATCACTCATGAAAATGCTCAGGAAGAGTGTCAAGTCTCCCATCGTTAGGTGCCTTAAAAAGGTTTTCACCCTCCGATGCGTCCTTTATTTTTGCTTTTTGGTAATCTAGAGCTGCCATTGACTGGTTTTCAGCATTAGATTCTTTATTTGGTTCATTTTTGCGACTGAGAGACTTGGCACTCCCTGATTGACAGATATCATTATTTTGTTCACTGGTAGAGCCTGTTTCCAGATTTATGGTACATAGGTAATGGACAATAGATGCATCATCTGGGAAAATTGGTATATCATTTGGTTCAGGTTCGTCCCAGTCGATGAGGTCAGGAAAGACAAGTGGTAAGGAATCATTGGGTGGATTAAGTTCGGCTACCGTAAGTGTTAGGATAGAGTTTTCATCATGATGGGTCTTGGGTTTAAAGAAATTTAAGATTTCGTCGAGGTCCTCGATGGTATCATCTTCCACATAGACTTGTTCATAATGTTTCTGTTCACTTTCCTGGGCATCATAGATATTTTGCGGTCCAAATTCAAGAGGTCTGTCTTCTGCGTTATGTTCTTCCTGAGAAAGGGATATAGAATTAGTATCATCCAGAATATCAGTAGTAGCATTGGAGTAGGTACCCCATTCATATTCATTGGAATCTGTCTCATAGGAATCATCCCAGATTCTATCTGTGTGGTAAACAGGTGTGTTGTATGGTGAAAACAAATCTTTGATGATGGATACCATTTTGATGGTTTTTGTAGATTCGATATCAGATCCGTCTTCTACTTGTTGGATTTGTTCATAGACTGTACTTTCTCGGGGAGGAATAACGGTATCTGGAGATGACCTGATTTGTTCTTGAGATATTGGTGTTTGAATATGAGCTACTACTGCAGATAGGGCCTTCTTATGGCTTAGAAGTTTTTCCTGATGTAACTTCTGATCTTGACATTCCTGTGCCTTGCGGATTGTTTCTGCTGATTCAAAAAGTGCTTCCTGCCAGGATTCTTCTTTGTATGGTGTCTTTACTTTCCATTGAGGTTTGATAGGTAGGTGAGGCGACCGCTTCAATAGGAACGTGAGTTTAGAACCCAATCCTGCTTTGCTTCTGCTAAGTTGTGAAGGAAGATCTATAGGTTCAGTGACTCCTTTGCGTTTGCCAATAGGTCCTTTACTGCCATATCCCATTTGCTTCATGATTAAGTAGCCTTTTCCATACATGTGTGTTGGTAGAACAATGTCCAGAGCAGCTGCTCTATGATTTTCTTCCTCATCTTTGTATAACCAGCTAAGAACGTCCTTGTCCTCTGATTCATGTGCTAGAGTACCCAATTGGATGAAGGTACCATCAAATTTAGTGATGGGCTGAGTAGCCAGTTGTGTTGATGTAGTAGGCAAACCATGCGATCTAGGTGAGGTTGGCAATTTTGCCAAACATAAAGGCTCCAAAGAGTATTCTCCCATGCCTTGGTCTTTGATTTGCATTTTATGCTTGGAGTCTTCCCATAAGAAGTTGGATTTTGCTGTGTGTGGATCTGAAGTTGAAGATTGTTATTTTTCTCTATTATGAGGAACCAAACTGTCCTAAGCTGCCCCCATTGCATTGCAATGTTGAAATGGATTGTGATCAGCAGATATGGAAATTTCTTGTCCATCATAAGGAAACTTGACACACTGGTGATATGTAGAAGGTACTGCTTGCATTTCATGTATCCAGGGTCATCCTAATAAGATATTGTAGGTGAGATCAATATCTAAGACTTGACATATAGTATACTTTTGTACTAGACCTACTTGTATAGGTAATATCACTGTGCCTTTAGAGGACCGCTCTTCATCATCATATGCTTTTATGGTAATTTTCTTGCAAGGGTCAATAGATTCTTCTGAGAAGCCTAATGCATGGATAAGCTTTAAAGTATATATATTAAGGCCAGCTCCTCCATCTATTAAGACTCTTTTGACTTGGTGTTTGCAAAAAATGACTTCAATATGGAGAGGAGTATTATGCGGATGACTCAATGAGGTATTATCATGCTCGGAGAAGGTGAGGTTATGAGGTCTTGTCATATGGGCAACCATGGCTTGAAAACTGTTTGTATCCAGATTTTGAGGTACATTTGTTTCCAATAGTTCTTGCTCCAATATGTCTTTATGCTTGGGTGATAGTTTCAATAATTCCAGGATAGATATCTGAGCTAGAGTCTTGCGTAGTTGGCTAACCAAGTCATATTGGATTTTTGGTTTGGCAGTTGTAGGTGTAGTATGTCCCTTCAAGACATATTTCTGAGTTCGGATTGTTATATTGACAGATTCATGATCACGCTGATCTCGGATGGTGATGACATTTACTTGATGATCTTCAGCTGATATATGGTTGATAGTGTTATTGTAGATGTGATTAATACGAGTTCCGCGTGTATCCTCTGAAGTAGATGCTCCATCTTTGTTGTAATTTGGGAGAGGATTTTTAAAGGCTCCGTGATCACCATTTGTTTTGAGAGCATCAACCGTTAAGTCACCTCGATCAATCATGTCCTGGACTATGTGTTTCAATCTCATGCATTCGTTTGTTTTATGACCCTTGTTGCGATGGAAATCACAATAGTGTGAATCATTCCACCAAGGTGGTTTGATTGGGGGTTCATAATTGTTGAGTGGTGGTAAAGAAAGAATCTTGTTTGCCAAAATTTCTCTGAATGCAGATTCTAGTGATTGTCCCAGTGGTGTGAAGATACGCTTTTGGAAATTGTTCGTGTTGTTGCGTGGATTGTTGTTAGGTCCTGGATTCATGTTTTTGCCTTTATTATCATTGGTGTTATTTGTGTTGAGCTGTCCTTGATCAGTGTTTGGTACATATGTGTTAGCATTTGGTGCAGCATTTTAAAGATTTTTCATGTTCGGAGGATTTCCAGATAAAGCAAGCACTGGTTGTTTAGATTTGGGATCATGGGATTCGTTGTTGCCTTCGTTCTTGTTTCGAGTCCAAAATTGAGATTTGTCAAAGTTGGTGTTGTTTTGGTTATTGTAGTTTGATGAGTTTGTTCCTTCCTTGTAGAATTTGAGTGTTCCCTTTTTGACACATGCTTCCTCTACTTGAATACCATTTTCAATCAATTTAGCGAAAGATGGTATGCATTGAAGTTTTAGTCTGTAACTCATTTCGCCATTCAAGTTATCAATGAAGATTTCCATTTTCTCTTTTTCAGGAATATCTCAAGGATATCTGGAGACCATGCATCGCCAACATTGAAGGAATGCCATGAATGTTTCATTGTTCTTTTGTTTGGTGTTACAAACATCTAGCATGGTTATGGCATGTTGGATGTTGTAGGAATAGTGGGTTATGAATTTGTTAACCAATTCATCAAATGATCTAACAGGTGGCGAAATTTTGGATAACCATTCCATAGTTTGCCCACCCAAGCTTCTGGGGAATAACCTCATCAAATAGGTGTCATCATGAGCGAATTCAAGGCTTAGTGTGCAAAATTCCCGTACATGATCTCAGGGATCACTTTTCCCATCATATTTATCAAATTTGGGAACGTCCGAGTTTGGAGGAAAAGGCACCATGTTCAAGCTTCTGTCAAATGGATAAGGACAGATTTCATTTAAAGAGTACCGCACTGTTGTCCCCTGTTGCATATCCTATATTTGCCTTTGCAACATTTGCATTTGTTGAGTAAGAGAAATCAAAGGTGCATTGTCTTGCCGAGGAAAAAGTTCTTGCCTTATATTGGTTCTCAGCTGAAAAGGTGTGGTAAATGGTATATGTTGCTCTGGTGTTTCTAGCTCAGGTATACGCATTTCTGGTATGTGTTGTTTTGGAATGTGTTGTTCAAAGTTATGTTGTTCAGGTATGCGATTTTCTTCTTCTCTGTTTTGTTCTTGATATGCATATTGCCGAGATCCGGTTTGAAAAATGTTTGGGTCGAAATCTTCAGGAAGTTTAACGCCCTTGCTTGTGAGCATCAACAGATATTTTTCCTTGTCATTTTCCATGAGCTTTTCGACAAGTTTTTGGAAGGCGGGATTTACTTGACATTCCCTAAGAAGGGCTTCAGTAATTTCAGGTTCTTCTATGGGTGGAACTTCAAAAGGATTTGATAATCTTCGATTCATACTGGACTCAGTGGGTGTCTCGCTCTGTTTGTCTCGTTGAGAGCGAGTGACAGGCGTTTTAGTAGAAACTTTTAGTGATGAAAGGAACAAAATCCTCCTCGATGTGTTGCTCGGGCGTTGGTGGTTCTGGTCGAGATGTGTTATATGTGATGCACTTGTCGGAAAAGAATGCTGGATTGATTTTTCCACCGCGGTTTATGGTTTGATTAAAAGCAGACTTTTGACAGTATGCTCTTGTCTTCAAGGGTTCCTTGTCAAATTCGCTAGATTTATTTTGGATATAACGTTTGACGTGATGAAGAAATACCCGATGAGATTTGAAGAGTTGACGATTGATGTATAAAAACTTATTTCGCTTGATGAATTTGGAAAAACTAGGTTGTCGTTTCTTCAACGCGATGTTACGATAGAGGTTCTTTCTTCTCAAAATAAGGGGATTAGTCATACAAGAGTGATCAATGATTTCCTTTAATTGGTTTGGATTCAGTTGATTCTTGTTTTGGAAATTTCAAATCTTACTTTATCAGAGTGAAGGCTGCCCCTTCACGATAAAGTGTGTCAAATGATATGGATAAAAGCTTCCCAATCTGGAAACTAGATTTGACGATTTGAGAATTTTAAACAAGTGTTTTGAGATAGAAATCCATAAGATGGTGAAGGATTTTGATGACACTGATGATGAAAAAAATTTCGGATTATGATAGGAGAGACATCCTCTATTGTGCGATTTGTTTAGGATTCGGACAACTTTGTTTGACACAAATTTAGTTTGAGAAAAGTTTTTAATAGTTTGTTTTTGTCACTCTGGTTTGATAAAAGACGATTTTTGATGAAAAATTCTTCTAAAATGTTTTTGAAATTTTCAAAAATTTTCAGTTTTGGACTCTCTATTTTTCGGCCTTGGATCACACGCTAAAACAGAGTTTACATGCGCTACTGAATTTACCTGATGCACTAAAGGAATGAGCACATGTGCTAATCTGCCCCTAGATACGCGCTAAAGTTTGGATTTTGGAAATTTTTTGGTTAACCGGTGAAAAATCTACGCGCTATACTGGGCTTTACACATGCTAACTTTTGGAGTATATGCGCTAAAATATGGTTTCTACGCGCTAAGTTGTTTCTTCCACGTGCTAAAGTTAGGACTGTTAAAATTTGCTGTTGAATTTTTTTGAAAAAGTTACGCGCTACATTGGGCCTGTGAAGAGCTAACTGTTTTGTTTTATGCGCTAATTCTTGGTTCCCACGCGCTAAAAGGTTGCTGCTACGCGCTAAACTGTGTTGTGCATGCGCTAAAGGATTATTACTATTTTTGCCTGAGGATAAAATGCTACTATTTTAATTTCACGCGCTAATGTGATGTTTGGATGCGCTAACAAAAGTCTTCCACGTGCTAAGATGTTGTTCTTATGTGCTAGACTGCCCTGATTTTTCCGTTAGAGTGATTTCTTTGGGATTTTTGATTTTTGTTGAGAATTTTTCAAGTGCGATGGATGATTTTCTGAAGTACTAACTGCAAGCACGACACAAAAAGTATAACTATTTTGCCTAATCTAACAAAAAGTGTATGTTCTGTGAGGATGTGTTCAAATCCCCAATGTTTTAACAGGTTTGGATACAAGTAATACACTTCAAAAAGACTCTTTATTCAAGGGTCATAAATAACATCATAGCCCACTAGTCTCGATACTCCATCAGCTCAAACAACCGTGTCACCCCTAGAGGGCACCCATTTTTTTGCCTTTTGCCAGAAGTTAACTCAAAGTGAATTGCTTCACAGTTGAGTAGTTATCTTGGGAGATATATGGTGAGTAATCTTGGGGGCGGATTCTTCCCCACCCTTGCACTATGATGTTACAAATGTTTGGTTACTGACTCGGTTCAAAGTTTCTAATTCTATAGTTCTTAATCAGGCTTCCTGTTCGGCCGTCAGTGATAAACTCCCTCAGGAGGCTTCCCAACCTTTAGAAAAAAGGCTTTACGTATCACAAGGATACTAGGGGAAGGCTAATCACTGCGCATAACCGTTGAAAAGGACTTTCGTCACTTTCCACATTTGATTATAGTGGGTTGGAATTCTTGGCGTCAAATTTGTTCCCCACTTAGGTCGTTCCCTTCACACTGGCCATAAATGGCTTTAAGAGTTGATTGCAACTCCTCGGGAAGGCAGACCTGCTAAAGAATTTATTTCTTGAATGAAATAAAGCTGTAAGAATGGTCTGGACTTTTGATCACCCAGTTAAGGGGAGAGCATATTCCTACCACTTTCGAGACAAAGCAATCAATTTTATTTTTAGCTTTCAAGACAATGATTTTCTAACTTCTATGTGGAGATGTTGCTCCAACAAGCATGATATTCTTTTTAACTTTTAAAAGAAAAGATTGTCTGATCTATAAAAAGGAAATGGTCAACAAAGCAAAATTTATGATTTGTAGGTCAACAAAAGAAATCATTTTTAACATAAAATCCCCCGCTCTACCTACAAGCAAACAACAAAGATAAAACATCAGGTGATCTGGAGGACTTCTACAAGTCTAAAATTTCAGTTCAGTTACAAAAATTTTTATTTTTATTTTTATTTTTTCTGTGATGCGCTACAGAATTGACTATACACGCTACAATAAAATCCAGATGTGCTACAATTATGCTCCTCTGGGCTATACGGTTTCTTGGATGCGCTAATATGTGAATTAGAAGCGCTGCTCTGTGTTTTGTCTTTCTCCCGCACTCAGTTCTGCAGGAAAATTTGAAATATGATGCGCTAACTTCTGAGGTTTATGCACTGGATGATAGAATATAAGCGTTGAACTGGGGATCGGATGAGCTATTCTGTTGACTGCATTCGCTACTCTGAGTTTTACCCACATCGAGACCTACAGGAAATTATTAGTTTGGCCATGCGCTAAGAAAATGCCTTCAAGCGCTAAAGTATAGGGCCCACATGCTTAAACAGTGATCTGGATGCGCTAGACTGTTGAGCAGATGCGCTATGGAATGCTGCCGACGCACCGATTCCTGTTTCCCATGGACCTGCAAAAGTTATTAATTTGAAAAACCAATTTGTTATTTGGGGTCAAGCCCCATGGTGGGCACCAGAAATGTATGTGGGAAAAGTGGGCGAATAAAACTTAATATGTGAAAATATATTAGAATACTAGTCCACACACACACACAGGACTTCTTGATGCAAGCTATGGAGTAACGTAGTGTTACTCAGCTTCCCAAGGAGGGTCCTATGGTTCTCTATCTCACAATGTCCCTCAAACCAACATTTTTGCTCTCAGATCACTGAGCAAAATGTTTTAGGGATGGCAAATATGAGAACGAGAGATGCTTTTGATTGATTTTAGTATGAGATGTGTTGTAAGCTATGTATGATGCTAAAATTCAATAAACTAGATGATAAGATGACAAGGTTAGTATGAACACTATCCTAGCATACTATATTTAGTCTTGAGCTAAAATGATAAAAGAAGTATTCTAACATGTATATTTAGTCTAATTCCTGATCTAAAAGAGGCTAAATGATGAGCATAAAGATGATATGAAAGCTTGAAAGAATTTGAGCATAAGTATAATGCTTCAAATTTGAAAGATGATTGTGTAGAATGGAGGATTGAGAGCTCTATTTATAGCACAAACAGGGCAATGGATGGTCAAGATTGAATGGTTTAATCAAGAGCCAGGTTTGAAAGTTGGGGATCCATGTGCACAATTGGCACCAATGAAATGGTGACAAGTGTCAACATAAGATTGGGTTGAGAGAAGAGGTTGGAGGCATTAAAGGCCTGAGAAGACCTCATGGTTATCTAAAGGCTAAGGGTCAAGTCTAAGTTAGGATTACCCAATGAATTAAGAGTTAATCCAAGGATAAACCTTTGTGTAAATGATTAAGAGATAATCATGGTCAAAGCATTAATGGCCTGATGAGACCCTTGGGTTGGATAGAGGTTGAGTCAAAACAAATGTTTTAACCATGTGGGAGGGTTTGAATTAACCATTAATGGTTATTGGAGACTTTAGGGATTAAGTGGTTGAAGGTTGGAAGCCTTCAATGGTTTTCAAAGACTTTAAGGGTTTTGGTGGTTGAAGGTTGAAAACCTTTAATGGTTATCAAAGACTTTAAGGTTTTTGAGAAGTGACTTCCCTTTGCTTAGGGATGTGACAAAGTTTAGAGGAGGGTTAGGTTAATTAGAAGTGATTAGAAGATTCTAGAAGGGATTAGAAATGGGTTTGGGATTTTGCAAGTGGATGGAGAGATAATAGGATTTAATTGAATTAAATGATTTAATTCAATTTGGTTGTAATTGAATAAATTTGATTTATTCAATTTGGGATAACTTTTTAATTAAATTTGAATTTAATTTAAAGTGGATAGGGTGGGTTTTAATTGAATAAAATGATTTATTCATTAAATGATATAGTGAATTTAATTTAAATAAATCGAATAATTTATTTAATTAAATAGAGGAATGTGGATAGTTTAATTAAATTGGATTTAATTAAATAGAGAAATGAACATAAAATATTCATTTAGGAATATGGTCATTTTTATACGTCTACACTTACAATTCTTTGCGATCCTTTTTTCTACTAGTCTTGATATCCATTTATAACAATATGGATGCATACAAAGCTTCGGACTTTCCTAGGAGAGTTTGTCACAATCATTACATTTCAACAAGGAGCTACAAAATCTTTTACAAATACCGTTACAAGTCCTTTTCAACCTCCGCAGCTTCTTCTAATTGTTATCCAGTTGCAACCTCTTCTAGCTTTTCAGGAGCCCCTTCTAACTACTCTACATCTTGGATGGCATACTTTCTTGTCCACTCATTGTACACATCATCAACTGGCCATGTGAAGTTAATCACTTTTGCCTTTGCCTTGGCTAACCTTTTCCAAGAATTTCTCATTTTGTTAACCTCTAAATTGAGAAAACCATAATGAGATTTGATTCTCTGTATCTCCTCAATTGTTACAACAAAGAAGGAAGCATCTTCTAAGATAATCATTCCTTTTATTCTAGCTGACAATTTGGCTTCTAATTCCTTAAGCCATACTTGTTTGTCCTTCAATTGGTTAGGGCTGAAAAAACATCCTGAGAGTAATTCAAAAACCTGATTAGTGTACTCCTTCTTGTACAAATTGATCTTCCTGTCAGCATTATCAATTCCTTCTACTAATTTTACTAGATCCTTTGTGGTGTCACAAGTGGATTTGATGATAGGATCAGCCTCTGCTTCATCATAGGATACACAAATAAGCTCATTCCACATATCTAGAATCTTGCTCATGTTGTTATACAATAATGAGGCCCCTATGGTGTCAGTAAAACTTAAAATTATAGCCCTTACTCTTTCCTTATATTTCTTTTCATACAGGGCTTGAGCCTGTTTTAAATCCTCCAACTCCTGAGGAGTAATCTCAACCAATTGAGAGCTAGAAGGTGTTGGAGAGGGTGGGAGCTCAATGATGGGGCTGGTAGGTGGAGGTCTTGCAGGAGAAGAGGAGATCATCAGTGTTGAAGACTCGCCTTGATGGTACTATCCTACCAACTGGCTTTGTAGCTTGGGAATGATGTTGTCCTTACCGCTTACCTCTTCCTTGGCACTATTATAGGCTTTTAAAACTGTCTCTAGCTTAACCTAGAGATCTGCCTTTTTCTTAGCCTCCCTTTCTACTACTGCAACATTAAACCTTGCAGTTTCTAGCACAGTGCTAGTAGCCTCCACTACCCCAGTGCTCTGCACTCTTTTTACTATCATTCCACCAAGGTAACTTGACCCTGGGGTATCCTTATTTCTCTTATTCTCATCTCTTTTAAGAGACCACATGACCAGTGTAGCATTGTCTTTGCTGAAAGTCACCCCCTCCATAGGTTTGGTCTCTTTTCTTACTACCTCTAGTACCAAGGCATCTGCTATGTCCCACTCGGGGAGAATGAGTACTCCAGCTTGTGCCACCATATCTCTTCCTTGCTCAGGAGTGATAGTCTTAAACTCATCAGTCATTTCCTGCTTTATTTCCTCCTCAACCACAGCTGGATCTCTATGGGGATGCTCACATTTTCTCTTTTCACACCTAGTAATAAACTTATCAATGTTCTACTTCCACACAAACTGCATGAAAGCTCCTAATGTAACAAAGTTATTGTCAGCCAAGAAATCTTCACTGGCTTGCTTAATCTCAGGATCCCACTCCTAGCCCTTGAACTTATTAGTAGTGATATTCATTTCAGCAGTGGGGGGCTCTTATGGCATTCCCTCTTCCACTTCATCATATGTATATGCTATCTCTCCAAGGCTACCTAACTACAACAGTTGCTTAGCCACTACCTATTCATCTCCTATATGAATAGGGGATTGAAATGGAGAATACAAAGGTTGATCAGATTGTATTTCTTTTCCCACCCTTTATTTCTTTGGGCTATCTTGAATGTCAATGACATCCTATATCTTCCTCTTCCCCTTTGAAGTAGAGGGCTCCCCTGTTGTAGGCATCAACACACTATAATTGGACTTTTTATGCAACATGTAGTCACCAGGAGGGATTGCTCTGGTAGATGTAGACCTACTTAGAACTAGTCTTGCTTTCTCTGGGTTGTTTTTAATTACAAAATCCCTTTTTTCTTTCAAAATCTGCATCACATCCTCAAAACAAAGAATTAGAAACTTTATCTTCTCCTCAAAAGGGTGGAAGCTAGATAATGGGTCATAGCTAGTATCAAAATGATGTATAAACTCTAAGGCCTTTTTATAAGCCACCCACTTTTCCTTCCTCAACTCTTGCTCATCTAGATCAAACTCATTCCTAATGAGGTCTTCAGGAAATTGGAATTGGTGGGGTTTACCTCTGCATATTGCCCTCTTTATAAACATGTCATTGAAGAAGTCTTCAGGGTCAGCACACCGAGAGACTGTAGTTGAAAAATGATATGGTTGAAGAAAATCTCCAAAACACTTCCAACCTCCTTTGATTATCACAAATTGGTGTGCTATGGTAACTGTAGGGAAAATGGTCCCTTTACCTCTACCTGTTAACTCTACCTCTTGCACACGACCAATTTTCCTGAGGATCTCTGCAATTCCCACTTTAAGAGGGTCCTGATAGGGTAACAAAAATGGAGTGCCTGTGAAACCATATACTCTGAAAACTGTGGAGACAGGGTATAAGTAGATATCACCCCAATTGTGAACAATTTTTATATTCTCTGCAAACTCTTTTGGCATAATGAATTCCAAAAGAACCTTGGGGACTCTAGGATTATCTGAACAGATAAGAGTCCTAATCTTGGATGCAAAACATTTATCAAACTTTAGAAAGCTTGCATCTCCTCTGTCCCATGACAACACTGTACTCCATAATTGTACTGGCATCTTTTCTCCATCTTTCTCTTTTACAAGATCCATTCCACTTACAAAATAATCACCACCCTTGAATAAAAATAAATGCATAAGGAGGGAATATCATCCAAAAGGCCTATCAACCTTCCCATTCTTTATTCCTATCAATCCTTCATGGATAGCATCATTGATAAAGGAAGCATAATCAAAAGTCACTACAAGAGAAGGATTCAAGATTTGAGCAATCATTAACCTGTAATGAGTGGGCATATTTGCCTCAGCATCCTCTCCTAAAATTTGGCAGAGTGAGCAGTATAATCCCTTAGCCCTAAGGGTGAACAAGTTTAATGAGGAGGGCTCTTAAGTGTTGGGTTCTACAACTATCAACCCACCTATCTTGACAAAGAATTCTTTAAGAGGCCCATTTCTAAGGTGGTTCCTCTTTGCACTGTATACTTGAGCTAGTGATTTGAAATTAATAGGTTCTAGAAAATTGGTAAACTGACTAAGCCCCAAAGTATTTTTGAACTCCTCATTATTTATTTCAATGAGGGTTTTCTCGTTTATATCCCTAATACTTCTTGTTCCTGGATCATAATTGAGTGCAATCTAAGTTAGGAGATCCACATCGATGAATACTCGTCAAACTACCAATTTTCCCACATCTAGCTCCCAGATACTATTCTACGGGGCTGAGGAGTTTCTCATGCCAAATCCAACCTTGAATAACCCCAACCCAGACAACCCAACCTATGGGTCTCTTAGCCAGTTACCTTTATCATACAATCCCTCCCCTTTTTTTAGGCGAGGAGCTCTGGGCACAAGTTCTTTTATCTTTGCAGCCACATTAGTTGACAATGTCAACTATTCAAGGAAATCATCACAAATAGCCCTTTCCTGGTAATTAACTTTTCTTGAGAATTCTCTCTTAGGTGCCATCTTAAAATTATGCAAGCAGTCTAACAATTACCCCCAATTGTTCTATGACAAATCAAGACCTTAATTAAAACACGCTGCTAAGTGATTGCCAAACAAGAGTATAAGAGAACCTATTTTTTTCTTGAAGGAATCTGCTCTACAACTGAATAAATTTGCTTTGTATTTGAAGAAAATAGCTCTACAACCACTTCTTTGCAAAAATTCCTTAGAATGATACCTTCATTCAATTGATATGAGATCATATATGGTACTTAGGCTCTTAACTGCGACATTGATACCGCATGCTTCAGCTGTCCCTTCAGAATTGAATTCATGAAAGAATTCAAAATTTTCACTCCAACGGGTCACAACACACCTGCACATTTTTTCCTTCCGCTCTTTTTCCATTTCATAGAGCATAACCTTCAAGAAATTTTGAAAAATGTAATCACACCAGCCGTCCAATCAAATGGAACTTGATCAGTCTTTACACTATCTTAACATCTATGCCCTTACATCGGGCCCCACTTCTTTTCGCTACTTCGCAGGCTTTATCCTACGAGCACTTTTCTTTCGTGAAGCTACACCAGGCGTTAGATGAGTCTCTAACTACTCGGCCTTTAACTCTTACTGGGACCGTTAGCTTTTTCACTAACCGCGCCTTATCTTGACAGCTAATGGTATTTCTCTATTTCGCATAGCTTAACCCACTTTCAACTTTGGGCCATGAAACAATGCAAAGCATTGGATCAATCCTAAGATGACCATCCTTTAAGTGAAACCTTTACACTTGCATCGCTTACCCGCTCTCCCATTGGTTACCAAATACCATGTGGCGCTCAGCCATTAGCCTTGGAAAACTCTTTGAGTTTAGTTTAGAGTCAGCCATGTGTCCTATTTCCCTTATAACCGCTCATTACACCTTGGCAGGCCCATTTCTTTTGAAAACATGTGTCAATCGACACATCACCATCTAGCATTACACCGGGAAGAACCTTTTTTCTCTTTTGCCATTTCACAAAGCATATCCCTCGGTTAGTTTGTAGTCATGAAACAATGCGGGCCCTTGGACCAAATCAGAGTTGATCCCTGTTTACCTTCATGCTTTATCTGTTCTTCGGGGCCCAAAAACCTTTCATTGTTTCGCTAGTTTTAAAATACGAGCATTTTACCTTTGCGAATACACGTAGACTGTTAGATTATATTTGACTTGCTCAATGCTTAACAACTTAACTGAATCCAGCAGACGTGGGCCCTCTAATTCAGCATTATCCACCTGGCATCTAGTTATTTTCAAACTGACATGTCCACCTTTTATTCATTGAGAGGACACATCTGATTCCACCTCATCCTTGCCACTTGGATCTGCCAAGTCACTTTTACTCACCGTGACATGAATCATCCTCTTGGACCCACCTTTTTAGCCTTAAATCCAACTTGCTGACTACTTTGACTTTCTACCATGTATCTTTATCTAATTTGCCATCTCGACCAACTGGACTGCCTGCTTGGAGTGCCATGTCATTTTGCTACTTTACGAAAGCTAACTATCGACCTCCTTCCTCCTCCGAAGCTATGCTAACCATCGGTTCAAATTGGACTTGATTACCTTTTAGCCATTTGAAAAGTCTTCGCTGTAGGGTCTTGCCAAACATTCTCACCATTTTGTGAAAGGTAACTTGCTTGCTTGTTTCGGCTGTGAATCAATGCCAGCCATTAGATCTTGAGAGAGATGGAGTCCCCTTAAACCCGACCAAATGCGCACCATTGAACATGCTTTTCCTTTTGCCATTTCGCAAGACTTAAAACACTCGCAACTTCGCCTAACGAAATGGCAAAAGCTGTAGAACCATCCGAGAGCTGCATGACATTTACTGGGCCCGACAACATTAGGAGGAAAAAAGACAAGGCATAAATTTTATGATTATTTAATGACCGCCTAGGGAAATGACAAGGGGGGGACACTTCATACGACTCCAAGACCCATTACTTAAGTGGATAAAGTAACGAAGGAATAGAAACCAGAGGGTTTTTGATCAAACATTGAGCAATTTTAAAATTTGAAGCCCTAAACCCTTAAGACCTAACAGAGGCTTGAAGTGGTTGATAGTGTGTCTGACTCAAAATTTCAAAAACTTAGCCAATTATGGGAAAAGAAAACCCATTTCTTAAATAGTGATAATAGTGGCTTTGACTGGGGATGGTTGATCTCAAGGTCAATGCAAGAAACTCAGAAAACTCTGGAGAACAGACCAAAACACAGACCCAAACAAAACAACAGCAAAGAAACAAAATATATACAAATAAAGGACCTACTGTGCATGGACATCAAGAGTAATAATGTTTCAAGAATTGTCCATGCACTGAAAATTCTTGTACTTCATCATTCAAATCTTTCACAAAATATGAATCCTTTCCATTTAAATCATAGACCACAAAAGGACCAACCCATAATGATTTGAATTTCTTATGTTTTCCCTTGTCCTGTCCTTTTGCATTCCACTAAAGAACAATATCATCAATTTGAAACTTCCTTAATGATGTCCTTTTATCAAAAAGGTATTTGGACTGCAATTGGATCTTCTGATTTCTCTTATGAGCTAATGTTCTGAGCTCTTCCACCTCCACAATTTGGATCATTTTGTTTTCCATTGGTTCAGATAGCTCCATGTCCTCATCTTGCAAGAATTTATAAATTGGAAGAAGATTATTCACTGGAAATCTAACTTGTGTACCATAAACCAATTAAAAAGGTGACATTCCAATGGCCTTCTTGACTGTTATTCTATCTGCCCATAAAGCTAATTTCAATTTTTGATCCCAAGATCTCTTGTTTTCTTCTAGGATTTTCTTGATGATGTTCAAAAGACTTTTATTGCTGGATTCTGCTTGTCCATTCCCCTAAGGGTGATAGGGTGAAGAGTAAGACATGATTATTCCATGACTGGTACAAAACCCAACAAACTCTTCTGACCTGAAACTCATGGCATTATCCATTACTAATTTTGTAGGTATTCCAAATCTAATCATAACATTATCCATCAGGAAATCAATGACAACCTTACTTGTAGCTCTCCTTGTGGGAATAGCCTCAATCCATTTAGTAAAATAGTCAGTGGCTACTATGATCCATCTATGACCTCTTCCTAATTTCTCAACAATCTCTCCAATAACATCAATGCCCCACTGGACAAAAGGGGCTTCCACTATGACTAGATTTAGGGGTAAAGCTCCTTCATACTTCAACTTGGATGAAAACTTTTGACATGGGTCACATTTCTGGACATGTGCATGGGCATCTTTGAGTAAGGTAGGCCAATAATATCCAGCCCAGATTATCTTACCAGTAGTTGTCTTAGCAGAGTAATGGCCCCCACATACTGCATCATGCATTTCAGTCTATACCTATTTAGCCTGGAATTCATCCAAACACATTAGCAATTCTCCATCTCTTTTTCTCCAAAACAGATCACCTTGAATGAGAACATATTTTTGTGACTTGAGTTTCAGAGTTCCTCTCTGATTATGTATCATTCCTTCTGAGAATGTAGCATCTCTTAAAAATTGGACTATCTCTGAATACCAAGGTTGCCTTTCAATACTAGTGACTGAAGTACTTTTGACTTCAACATTATGTATTTCAATATTCAAAAGATTAGACTTAGTCATGAGCTTAGCCAGACCTAAACCTCTCACCAATTTGGTGATATTTACTTCCAAGTCAAATTCTTGGATTCTATTAATCCATCTACATCTTTTTCCAGTAACTTCAAACTAGGATAGAATATCCTTAACTGCAGCATGTGGGACATAAGCAATGATAATTGCATTTACCAGATATGGCCTGAAAGCCTTGACAACTTTAACTAGAGCATAAGCCTATTTCTCCATGGTTTCATATTTTAATTATGCTGCTTGCAAAGACTTGCTATAGAAAGCTATGGGATGTTCATATCCCTCATTATCCTTTTGTAACAACGCTGCAACTGCTGTATGATATGAAGCAAAAGAGAACAGAGAGAAGGGCTTACTGTAATCAAGAGATTTTAACACTAGTTCTTCTTGAATGGCCTTTTCAATTTCAGTAAAAGCCTCTGAGGCTTCTTGATCCCAACAAAACTTGGTATCCTTTTTGAGTAACTTGACAATGGGCTTCACTATCTTTGCAAAGTTTGCAATGAATCTCCTAACAAAATTTACTTTTTCTAGAAAGGATTGAATACCTTTAACATTCTTTTGTTTAGACACATTGTTTATTTCTTCAATTCTTTCAGGGTCTATCCTTACCCCTTCCTTGGAAACAATGTGTCCCAATAATTTTCCTTCAGTGACCCCAAAATGACATTTCTTGGGATTTAATGACACACCAAATTCCAAGGCTTTATTGAACACCTTTTCCAAATGTCCACAATGATCATCAGCCATTTTGGAGAAACAAGTTAGATCATCTTGATAAACCACCATGATGATATTAATGAATTCTTTGAAGGCTACATCCATGGCTCTCTGAAATGTAGCTCCAACATTTTTCAATCTGAATGACATTCTCACATAGACATATGTTCCCCATGGAGTAGTGAAAGCAGTTTTAAATTGTTTAGATTCCCTCACTAACACTTGATTGTATCATGAAAAACCATCCATCATGGATAAAAGATCACAACCTGTTACTCTCTGCAACATAGCTTCCATATTGGGAGAAGAGTAATTGTCTTTTAAAGAAGCAACATTTAAATTTCTAAAATCCACACACAATCTAATGTCCCCATTTTTCTTTCTTACTGGGACCAGATTGGAGACCCATGAAGAATGCCTTATACGTTTGATAATCCCCCCTTCTCTTAACTTAGTCAACTCTTGCTACATCTTAGTTTCTAACAGGGGATTGATAGGTCTTTGCTTCTATCTGAAAGGCTTAGCATCTGGAAGCAAAGGAACTTCATGCTGAAAAAGGTCTTGTCTATACGCCTTTAGGTCTTCATAAGACCAAGCAAAAACATGTTTATATCTTTTCAATAAATTAATAAGATTAATTTTGACATGAGGGGGTAACTTCTTTCCAATGTATACTAACTTAGGGGAGGACTCAGTCCCTAGGTTTACCTCCTCCAGTTCTTCCAACTTAGTGGTAGACTGCTGATGTAAGTGACTGTAATTATAGTTGAACATGCTCTCTAGCTCTACCAACCCTTTAGGTATCTCATTTGTTTCCAACTGGACCAAGTTATTTCCAAACACTGTTTCCTTATTGTCAACCACCTCCACCAGTGAATTGCAATCAATCTTCTATCCATCATAATCATCAACACATTGGATGAACCTAAGAATATCTTCATCATCAGCAAAAACTTGCCAATTATACACATTATCAGGGATGGCAGGCCTAGATTTTATCTCCACAATGGAGATGCTGGTTAATGTTGCATCATTATTCTTCAAGGCAACATTAGCTAGAAAATCTGCCATAATATTCTTTGATCACTCTATCCAATTAATAGCAAATGCATCAAAATGCTCAATAACATCCCAAATGGCATGTTTATATCTCTTGAATCTATCATTTTTGGATGCATATTTGGATCTCACCTGCGATGCAAGCAATTTTGAATCCCCCAACACTTTCAACAATTGGATTCCATGCCTTTTTGCAACCTCAAGTCCCAATAATATGGCTTCATACTCTACAATATTATTTGTGCATTGGAAAGCCAATAAGAAAGAATACTTAAAAGTTATACGTGATGGGAATAAAAGAAGAACCCCTACTCCAGATCCTTCTTTGGAACAAGCTCCATCAAAATACATCTACCATAAACCATACTGTTGTGATTCTAATTCGACCATAATGGGGTTAGTATTCTTCAATTGGGGTAAAATCGGTTGTAGTCTGAAATTGTCAAGATCCACATCAATCATACAATTGAGCATATTAGGATCTACACTCTCAATTACTCTGGAAGCACATGGTTTTCTATACAACTTGACTTGATTCCCATTAATTCGAATGGTGGCATAAGACAAATGTAGTTGGACATTTCCTCCTACTATTGTTGCCCACTACTTGGACAACAACATACCATAATGGGGTTTAGTGTCAGTAACAATAACATCCATTTTATAAGTTGCCTTAGGGAATGCTGCTATTTTTACTTCAACATCTCTCATTGTACCTATCACAGGTACCTCCCTATTATCCATAGCATAACACTTCCCATATACAGTGGTCACTGACAATCCTAGTTCTTTCATGACACCATAGGGCATCACATTAGCAGCAGCTCCTGAATCTATCATGCAATTTTTATCAATCGGTTATTTACTAACAAAGTAAGATAGAAAGGATCTACCTGTGAAGGCTCTTGAGTAATGGTGGTTCCAACATAAACCTCTGGGGTTTGGAATTCTTGATCCTTTCCAATTCTAGCTAAACCGGTGGGTAGGACTATGTCACTGTTAGATATACTAGAAAATAAAGACAAAGTTGCATCCCTATGTTCTTTATTCTTCAGTAATTCTACTAATGGGATAGTGACCTTCATTTGTGTAAGAGCTTGAGCCATCTCAAATGTGGAACTATTTCTCAAATCATTATTAGCTCTAACTCTTTCTGCCTTGAATTGATTTGCCTTTTTTGTTGTGGCGGCTCCTTGTATATCACTGGTATCCATACTCTTGGGTACATCTTTAACTTGTTCCTTCTTTTCTTGACCAATTTTAGCAACAGTAGTAGCACTACTTGTTGCCCCCTTTTGGGAAATCTCTTTTATGAACATGGAACCAGGTTCACCCTGATCAGTGTCCTTCTTGGTGCTCCTTAAGTTATAATTGTGTTTTGCTTTAGCAATAGCAACTTTAGTGAGACTCTTAACCTCTTCCTCACTAGGCCTTCTAAGATGAACTTCTTCATCCTCAATTGTTACCACATTCAATGTAGGATGCTAATCCAAGGTTAGTTGTCTTTGAACAAACCTTTCATTATCTAGCACATCACTATATTCACTTTGTATAGATTCCTCATCACTTTCTATAATAGTCTCAAACATGTCAATGTCAGGCTTAGCTTCTTGTCTCATGGATTCTTCAACAGCTTGAGTTACTGCACACTGATGAGGAGAATGTGGTCCATCACAAGCAATACACCAGGGAGTATTTTCTATATTATGGATATTTTTCCCTTTTAAGGGATCAAGAGTGTCCTGATTTTGGGCAATTTTAGGCTTCTCATTTTGGGGTTTGCCATCTTTCCAGTTGGTATTATAAGGCATGTCATGCAATCTAGGGGGTCTATCTTGCCAGTTATAATGAGGTTTATCATTTTTGTTTACCTTGGCAGTTAGATCCTTCATAGAAATGACCAACTTCTCTATCTTGTCTTCCTCCTTAGCAGCTTTGCTAGGTTGCTATTTTGTTTCTTGCCATAACCTACCATCTGTTCTTTTTCCTAACTTCCCAGATGCTTTTCTATTACTTTCTACATTAATGGCAATTCTAAAAGCATCTCTCAAGCTATATGGATTCTTATCCCTCAGGATATAGGCCATCTTAGAATAAAATGAATTGTAATAGGTATTCAGACACATTTTATCATCTAATCTCATCACCTGATACAATCTATGCATGGCCTTTTGAAATCTGGCATTGAAGTCGGTGATGATTTCATTATCAGACTTTCTGATGTTATTAAATTCATTGAGCATGAAGCTCACATTTGTTTTATCACTGTATTGTTCTTGAAAACAATTCTTAAAATCCTCCCATGACCCTATGCTATTAACTAGAAGACCTCTGTACCAATCTCTTGCATCATCAACCAGGGACTGAACAAACAGTTTCATTATAACATTTTCATCCACTATCTCATAGTCATTTATTACGTCCCCAAAAGATTTCAAATTTTCTTCAGCACTAATTGCATTGTTTCCAACAAATTTATGGAGTCTGTCCCTTAACTCAGTAGGAACATGGTTGGGATATCCTGGGATCCCATCAAAGAACAATTGCGTATACTGTTCTAAATTGATCGGTCTCCCTTGAAAAGGGGGAGCAACATTATTGTTTCCCATGTTCATTCTAACTTTTGGAATTAGGGACTGGGGTACTTGGCCATGCTATCATAGGGGTTTGACTCACTGATGCAGTATTAGCAGGCACATTAGGTTGAATCTTAACCGGGGGAAGGGAAGTTTGTTGAGGATTAGGCTTATTAAGATCTTCTGATGGAAATGTGACAGGGGGAGCTTTTAAGTAGCAAATTTATCTTTTCACTTCCTGATTTGTTGCTTCCAACTCAACTTTCTCTACTTCCATTTGGAAATCCTCTTTTTCCTTCCTCATTCTTTCCATCTCTCTCTCATGAGGTGATAGACTATGAGAAATCTCTTCTGTATTTTTAGATCTAGCTCCATCATCCACCCATTTTTGCTTTCCTTTATCAACATTAGTCCTAAGAAGCTACGAATCACTAAGCACTTCCCTGTTTGGTTGGACTACTGACCTATATGCTGGCTTAGCCTTGGGGATCAGAATTTCTCTGATCACAGGGCCTTCCTCATTACTCTTTTCTTTTTCTTTGGCCAATAGCTCTAGATCAGCTATTTGTCTAAGAAGCCTATCTCTCTCCATTAATTTAGCTTTTACTTCCTTCTCCTTATTTGCTTCCTTTTGGGCTCTTAGGGAGATTAGGTGGTGAACCCTCCTATTCAAATGTTCAATCTCTTGTGACACTTTATCTTCATCAAGGAAATTTTCCTCAGAATCAAATATATCGACTTGATCTATATCAATCAAGGTTATCTTTCCATCAATTGTTCTAGGCATAGAATAACTAATTGCATTTGAACTAGCCCTATCTCTTGTAGACACACTAACATGGGATATATCTTGATTTACAACATGAGCATTATCTATATTTCCAAACAATCCAAAATGGAAACCTAATATATCATGTTCAAATTCTCTAGAAGAAGAATTAGACTTTGCATAAACAGGTTGTTCAGGTATCTTACCAGTATTGTTATTATTTTGCACCCAAGAAACATTTGATGGTTCGTGAAGCACTGATCTCTTCTGACCTCTTCATGACTGCTCTGGCAAACCTTCTTGCAAAGTTTCACAAGGATGCTTCTTCATGAATGATCTGCTATTTTTTCCTCTTTGCATTACTCTTGTTTTCCTTTTAGAAAGATTTGTATTTCACAAAGACTAGTTCCAAGATAATAGAGTCACCACCCACAAGACTATGGGAATTATGAAAACAAGCTTAGAATAAAATGCAGCAATTCCACAAACACAATGATTTTCTTTACAAACTTAGGAACAAATCTGCATCTGGATCCTTATTATGACTCTCCCTAGTAGAGTCGCCACTTTTGTTGTCTCCAAAATCTGATTCACTTTAACATCCTTATAATGATATGATAACTCTGTGCAGAAGAGATACTAAAGAGAAAGAAACTTCCAGGACAACATATGACAAGGTTTGATTTAACCTTCTACACTTCGAACCTACTCAAAGTCCAAGCGAGTATACCTTTGTGAACTAAATTCACACTTTTAAAAGATAAATCCATAGCAAACCAGTCCAGAAAACTAGTGGATCTAATCACCTTAAAACTAACTAAAACAAAGGAATGGAAATTGTACTCATATTCAGTATTTGACCTACAACATATGTAATAGACAGCCTCGATCTATACCAGTGCCTTATCCAAGGTCACAGAGTCATCTAAGTTCAAACAATACTCTCACAATCAAATATCTATACATATCCCATGACTTTGGCTTCTGTAGATCCCTATATATGCCTGACACACATAAGAATTTATTCATACCAAATTAAACTATGCTCATCAAGATTCAAAATATCTCACAAGGAATTTACTTGTAGAAGTGATTCCTACATATTTAATTCCCCTCTTGAAGAGAAAAGCTAAGAAACATATCTACTGAAAGTTCTCTTACAACCCCTATTCAAACAAAATAACCCTAGATTATTTAGAATGAAACAGTAAACACTTGCCAACACATTTGAAGACAACACAAAGTTTTAACTCAAAACCAATGTTCTGTATATTGATATTTTCTTCAAAAAGGTATTACAAGAAACCTTCGAATATTCTCCATTAAAACTTGGAAAAGCTCAGATAAATTTATGTAGTGTTTTCTTACAATTATTTGCGATCCTTTTTTCTACTAGTCCTAGTATCCATTTATAACAATATGTATGCATACAAAGCTTGAAAATTTCCTAGGAGAGTTTGTTACAGTCATTACATTTCAAGAAGAAGCTACAAAATATTTTACAAATGTCATTACAAGTCCTTTTCAACCTCCACGACTTCTTCTACTTGTTGTCCAGTTGCAACCTCTTCTAACTTTTTAGGAGCGCCTTCTAACTGCACTACATCCTGGATGGCATATTTTCTTGTCCACTCATTGTACACATCATCAGCTGGCCATGCGAAGTTAGTCACTTTTGCCTTTGCCTTGGCTAACCTTTTCCAAGAATTTCTCATTTTGTTAACCTCTAAATTGAGAAAACCATAATGAGATTTGATTCTCTGTATCTCCTCAATTGTTACAACAAAGAAGGAAGCATCTTCTAAGCTAATAATTCCTTTTATTCTAGCTGACAATTTGGCTTCTAATTCCTTAGGCCATACTTGTTTTTCCTTCAATTGGTTAGGGCTGACAAAACATCCTAGGAGAAATTCAAAAACCTGATCAGTGTACTCCTTCTTGTACAAATTGATCTTCCTGTCAACATTATCAATTCCTTTTGCTAATTTTACTAGATCCTTTGTGGTGTCACAAGTGGATTTGTTGATAGGATCAACCCCTCCTTCATCATAGGATACACAAATAAGCTCCAAATCCTGCCCTCTAGGCTTCCACTTGTCAAAAATAGGCATTAAAATGACCTTATCTCCATTAAGCTCATTCCAAATATCTAGAATCTTGCTCATGTTGTTATACAATTGTAGATCAGGAATTTGGAATTCATCAAAGCAAATAGAAATTAGACTAGCTCAATCACAAAAACTAAATTCCAATGATAAGAAGTCCTAATTACAATCAATAAAGGCATGAAGTTGAAATACTACAATAAAAAGCAAACTGAAGCCTGTATCTCCTTCATTGTTCCTCCATTGTTCTTCTTTCTCCTTCAAATTACTTTGTTTGTGGATCTCACCTACAAATGCAAAAGCATAGTATGAAAGCAAGATTGACAAGATGAAATGGCAACATAAGGATACTAGAAGCATGATTGATTCTCTGAAAATGTGATTAGATTCTTTGATTGAAGAAAATCATCCAATTTATTCTCAAATTGGAGAGATGACAAGATTAGCATGAAGAAATTTGAAAGGAAATTTCAAATCAAGAATGACAAATATGACAAATTATGACAAAATTGACATTTTCTATGCAAGATTGATTGATTGACAAATTATGACAAAATTGACATGAAAGATTTGATTGATTGACAAATTATGACAAAATTGGCAAAATTGACATGCCATTCCCATGAAATTAAGGGAAATATTAGAAAAAATTGAAGAAAATAGGAGAAATAGAAATTAGGAATTAGGAGAAATTAGTAAATTGGAAAAATTGAGGAAAAAGATGAAATAGGAATTAGGTGAATTAATTAATAGGTTTTCATCCATTAATTAATTCATGAAAAAGACCTAGGAATAAATAAATAGATTTATTTAACCCACCAAGAAGAAGAAAAGGATTAAATGATCAAATCATAAAACCGTAGAAATAAGAGGACAAGAAATTAGGTCAAGACAACAAGAAATTAATGTCGATTCGATCATGATTTTGATTGACAAAGGACCAATGCTCATAAATGATTGAGATTGGTTGACAAATTGACCAAGATTGACAAAGAGATCAAATTGATAGGTGCCAATTGACATGATTGAAGAGGACAAGGATCGATGACGAATCGATCGCAAAATGACAAGATTGACAAGGACAAGGATCGATGATGAATCGATCGCAAAAATGACATGACTGACAAGGACAAGGATCGATGATGAATCGATTACAAAATGACAAGATTGACAATGACAAGGATCGATGATGAATCGATCACAAAATGACAAGATTGACAAGTTGATAATCGCAAATGATTACTAACAAGCTAAAGATGATTGAAAGATTGACAAGAGGACAAAAACCCTAATTCTATCATCAATTAGGATTGATGATGTCCAAAATGATGATAAATGAGAACGCACCATGATGCGACAGGATAAGATCGACCAAAATCATGACTGAAGATTGCTATCGACAAGACCTAATTCGAAAGTGAGGAAAATGAGGAAAGCAGAAGAAGGACTCGATGCTTGCCAATGATAAAGACCAAGTGCGCAACATAGAAGAAATGTTAATGTGATGCAAGAACCCTAAAATAAGGCAATGCGCAAATGTTAAAGTATGACTCCATAAGCATTGACCATTTTTAGATGTCAACATTTTGCCCCTCTTTGAGACAATGCGATTTTAAGCTTTGTTTCAAAGAACAATAATGAAAATGCCACAGACAATAACAATGACATATGCATGCCCCCTCAAGGAATTGGTCGGTAAAATACAGAAAAGAGGCAGTTAGTGTGAAGGTGTATGGGCCCTTCTTGGCTACTTTACATCACCATATTGATGCTGCATATTTGCTTGTATTTTTAATCATGGTGATGGCTAGTGTCTAGTTCTTGGGTTGTCTCTGGACATTGTACTACTCTTGATTGCATTATTTTTTGCACTGTACTAATTGATCGGTACTGGTTGTTTACACAGTTTCTCTTTTAGTTAATCTTTAATGATTATCCTCTGCACTTGCAGTGGCGGCTTACACGTATGATTAATTATGTTGCTTTTATTGCTTGATATTTGATGTGGTGATTTGTGTATGCTTATTAACACGGTCCTGGGGATTTGGCTCATGCGAATATCTTGCATTCATTATGGGAATTATGTGAAAGTTATGTTTGTGGTTTAATGAGGAGCTTTGATTGTTTTTTCTAAAAGGTGGCGGCCTGTGGAAGATTGTTGGTACAGTGTTTTGTGAATTAGCTCATGTTGATCTTTGATCTAATATCATTTTAATTCATTCAGAGGATGTGCTTATTTATTAATGATGGCTTATTTTTTCTTTATAAGCTTTCTTCTTCTATTGGGTGCATTATTTTCCTTTGTGATTTTTTGGTGATGGAGGCTACTAGTTATAGAATTTTATTGCTTGTTAAGTAGTATGATTTTCAGGATCCTCACTTTTTTGATGATGAGAAACTTGGTTGACTATTTAAAGTTCATTCTTTGGAATTCTCTCTTGCTTTTCACATAGTGGTGGCAGATGTTGGTTGGTGGAGAATGCTAATATTTTTCTTGCTGAAGTTGCTTCTCATTTTACTACTGTGTGTATGGACATGCTCTTGGATACTTCTCTAGTTCGGGCTTTATTGGATGCATACATTCTGTTGAAATATGGCGACTGATCAGTAAAGTACTGTACACTCAGCATGTATCCTCGCTAGGGTCCGGGGCTAGGCTGGGCCCCAAGCAGGGGTTTGGGGGTAGCAGCCCCCGAGAAAAGTGGGGGTTCAGGGGCGGCAGCCCTCGAGAAATTTTTTTTTGCCATTTTTCGTTGATGAAAACCGACATTGTAATAAAACCCTAAAAAGGCCGACTTTGTTTGTTGCCCTAAAAATGCATGTTATAAGCGGCTGGGATGCTTAAGGCATTGAGGGTTCATGTACTATTTTTGCTGGATAATAAGAAAGACTGGACAGCTATGTATGGTGGACGTAACCCATTCTGGGTGAACCATGTTAAATCTTTTTGTTATCTGTGTCCTATTTTATTTCTTTATCTTTTGTATTTAAATCTGCATATAATTGTTAGTTCATATTTGCTTTGGATCTGCTTGAAACCCTAACAATTGGTATCAGAGTGAGGTTTTCTATAAATTGGCAAAACTTTTAGATTTGAGTGGGAGCAATGGAGGATTCCAAATTCAAGGTCGAAAAGTTTAACGGCCAGAATTATTAGTTATGGAAAATGCAGATGGAGGATTACCTGTATCACAAGGATTTGTGGCAGCCATTGGAAGGAAAGGCAAAGAAACCGACCACAATATCAGATGAAGAGTGGGACATTTTAGATAGAAAGGCACTGGGATCCATTCAATTGTGCCTTGCGTCATCTGTAGCATTCAATATAACAGAAGCAAAATTGACTATAGATTTGATGGCAACATTGGCTAAGTTGTATGAGAAACCCTCGGCTTCGAATAAGGTATTTCTTATGAAGCGTTTGTTTAATTTGAAAAAGAGTGAGGGAGGATCTGTAGCGGAGCACTTAAATGAATTTAATATAATTACCAGTCAATTGTCTTCGGTAAAAATTACCTTTGCAGAAGAGGTTAGGGCTCTCTTGATTTTATGTTCTTTGCCAGAAAGCTGGAATAGCTTGGTTATGGCTATAAGTAACTCTGTCTCTGGTAAAAATACTTTGGTATTTGATGATATTGTTGGTGTTATCCTAAGCGAGGAAATGCAAAGGAAAAGCACAGGTGAGACTTCAACATCATCAGGTAGTGTTTTGAATGTGGAGAATAGAGGAAGATCAAAGGAAAGAGGAAAAGGCCCTAGGAATGAGAAGTCACGAGGGAAGTCAAAGAAAGGACACTCTCAATCTAGAGGAAAGAAAGATTGCTGGTACTGCGGAAAGCCTGGTCATCTAAAGAAAGACTGTTGGTCTTGGAAAAACAAAGAAGGAGACAAAAATGAAAATGATAGTAAAGAAGCTAATATTGCAAGTAATACTTTACAAGATGCTTTAATCTTATGTTTGGATAATGTTAATGATTCCTGGGTAATAGATTCTAGGGCTTCATTTCATGCTACACCCCATAGAAAATATTTTCTAGATTATGTTCAAGGTGATTTTGGACAGGTATATTTGGGTGATGATGAGCCCTATCAAATTTTTGGAAAAGGAAAGATAAAGATCAAGTTGCAGAATGGTAATGACTAGTTTCTACAGGAGGTAAGACATGTTCCTAATTTAAGAAGAAATTTAATTTCTGCAGGGCAACTAGGTAGTGAAGATTTCATAGTTACCTTCTCAAACAATATGTGGAAGGTCACTAAAGGATCATTAGTAGTAGCTAGAGGTGCGAAGGTAGGCACATTATATCTGTGTACTGGTAACACTTACTCTACCTTAGCTGCTACAGATAAAGTTACTGCAGGGACAACAACAATAAATGTTGCAAGAACAGATTCAATAATGTGGCACCATAGGTTTGGGCACATGAGTGAGAAAGGGATGAAAATCCTTCACTCCAAAAATCTATTGCCAGGACTAAAGAAGATTGATTTAGAGTTCTATGAAAACTATGTTTATGGTAAATAGAAAAGAGTCAGATTTCTCAAGGTTGGGAAAGAAAAGAAGAGTGAGAAGTTAGAGCTTGTACATTCAGATGTATGGGGACCGGCTCAGGTATCATCTCTTGGTGGCTCTTGTTATTATGTTATTTTTATTAATGACTCAACTAGAAAAACATGGGTATATTTCCTAAAGCAAAAATTAGATGTTTTTGAAATTTTTAAGAAATGGAAAGCTTTGGTTGAGAATGAGATAGGAAAAAAGTTAAAGTGTCTCAGATCAGATAATGGAGGTGAGTATTGCAGCAAAGCATTTGAAGATTACTGTTCCTTAAATGGGATTCGAAATCAGAGGACAGTTCCAGGAACTCCACAGGAAAATGGTGTGTCAGAGAGAATGAATAGGACTATCATGGAACGTGCGAGGAGCATGAGATTGCATGCTAGATTGCCCTTACATTTTTGGGCAGATGTTATACATACTGCTATCTATTTGATAAATAGAGGACCTTCAACCCCTTTGGATGGTGGTATTCTAGAGGAGGCATGAACTGGTAAAAAGGTAAATTATTCTTTTCTAAAAAATTTTGGTTGCGAAGCTTTTGTCCATGTTGATAAAGAAAATAGAACCAAGCTTGATGCTAAATCTCAAAAATGTACCTTCATTGGATATGGGATAGATGAATATGGCTATCAGTTATGGGATTTTGAAAATAAGAAAATAATTAGAAGCAGGGATGTTATATTCAATGAGAAGGTTATGTATAAAGAACAGATGCAGGAAAAGAAGCATGAACAGGACAAACAAGAATATGTGGTGTTGGATGAGATTCCTAAAAATGAAATGCCACGGGTACCTGATGCTCAGCAACAATAGATTGTCCCACAAACTCCTGCAAGTGTTAGACATTCTACAAGGACAAGTAGACCCCCTAAAAGATTTTCTCCTTCTTTGTATTCTATTTTATTAACGGATTCTGGTGAACCAAAAGAATATGAAGAAGCAATGCAGGTAGATGCCAAACAACAGTGGGAGCTAGGCATGAAAGAGGAGATGGACTCCTTGATGAAAAATAAGACTTGGGACTTAGTCCCTTTACCTGCAAAAAAAAAGAGCCTTGCCTAAAAAATGGGTTTATCAGCTAAAGGAGGAGGAAGGAGGTCAGAAAAGATATAAGGCTAGACTTGTGGTAAAAGGTTTTGCACAAAAAAAGGATATAGATTATGATGAAATATTTTCTCCAATTGTAAAAATGACTTCAATTAGAATTGTACTTAGTCTTGTGGCTACAGATGATTTACATCTTGAACAATTAGATGTGAAAATAGCTTTTCTCCATGGAGATTTGGAGGAGGAAATTTACATGTTGCAACCATAGGGATATGAGGTTAAAGGTAAGGAGAACTTGGTGTGCAGGTTGAAGAAAAGTCTGTATGGCCTAAAGCAAGCACCCCGATAATGGTATTTAAAATTTGATAGTTTCATGGCTGAACACGGTTATCATAGATGTCATTCTGATCATTGTGTATATTTTAAGAGATCTGATAATGGCAGTTATATTATCCTGTTGCTTTATGTTGATGACATGCTTGTTGTTGGGTCTAACATGTAACATATAAATGATCTTAAACAGAAATTAGCTAGGTCATTTTCTATGAAAGATTTGGGTGCAGCTAAGCAAATTCTCGGTATGAGGATTACACGGGATAGAAAAAATAGAACCTTGAATTTGTCCCAAAGTGAGTATATAAAGAAGGTGTTGAAAAGATTTAACATGTAGGATGCAAAAGCAGTTAGTACACCTTTGGCTAGTCATTTCAAATTGACTAAGGAGATGTGCCCAAAGGCACAAGAAGAGGTTAATAAAATGTCTAACATCCCATATTCATCAGTTGTTGGTAGTCTGATGTATGCAATGGTATGCACAAGGCTAGATATTGCACATGCAGTGGGAGTTGTGAGCAGGTTTATGAGTAATCCGGGTATGGAACATTGGAATGCTGTGAAATGGATTCTTCGGTATTTGAAAGGAACTACTATGAAGGCATTATGTTTCAAAGGATCTAATGCTACTCTAAGTGGATTTGTTGACTCTAATCTGGTGGGTGATATTGATTCACGGAGGAGTACTACAAGGTATGTTTTTACTATAGGGGGAACTACAGTCAGTTGGGTTTCTAGGCTGCAAAAGGTTGTTGCACTTTCAACCACTGAAGCTGAGTATGTTGTTTCTACAGAAGCTAGCAAGGAGATGATTTGGTTACAATGTTTTCTGGAGGAATTGAGTCAGACACAGGAGGATAGCCCATTGTATATTGATAGCCAGAGTGTCATTCATCTTGCAAAGAACTCTGCTTTTCATTCAAGGACAAAGCACATTCAGCTCAGGTACCACTTCATCTGAACTGTTTTGGAGGAGGGTTAGTTATGGCTTGAGAAGATTCACACAAGTGAGAATCCTACCGATATGTTCACAAAGGTAGCTCCATAGGAGAAGCTGATTTCTTCATCAGTTTCTATTGGTCTTCTTGATTGATAATTGTGGAATTTATACCAGTCAAGTCTTAGTGTTTTATCCAGCAGATGTTGCATGTACAGTGGTGTCGTGTAGTATCAGTCTCCAAGTGGGAGATTGTTTGGTGTGGAGCCTGATCAGTCTCCAAGTGGGAGATTGTTGAAATGTGGAGACTAATCAGTAAAGTACTGTACACTCAGCATGTATCCTCACTGGGGTCTGGGGTCGGGCTGGGCCCCGGGCTGGGGTTCAGGGGTGGCAGCCCCCGAGAAATTTTTTTTTGCCATTTTTCGTTGATGAAAACCGACATTGTAATAAAACCCTAAAAAGGTCGACTTTGTTTGTTGCCCTAAAAAAGCATGTTATAAGCAGCTGGGATGCTTAAGGCATTGAGGGTTGATGTACTATTTTTGCTGGATAATAAGAAAGATTGGACGGCTGTGTATGGTGGACATAACCCATTCTAGGTGAACCACGTTAAATCTCTATGTTATCTATGTCCTATTTTATTTCTTTATCTTTTGTATTTAAATCTACATATAATTGTTAGTTCATATTTGCTTCAGATCTTCTTGAAACCCTAACACATTCATCCCTCTTTATTCTACTTTTGATATGGATAATTCTTTGTCTCTTTATAATTTTGAGTTTGGTGCTTTTCCTTACGGTGGTTTTGTACCTCGTTCTGAATTATTATCTACTGGCTGGCACTGTGAGCTACTTTCAGTTATAAGAGGTGGTTTGATTTCTAATCTTTATGATGACATGATGTTTGCTCTTGTATATTTTTTAGATTATGTGTCTCTAGATATCTTGGTTGTGGCTGTTAATGTGTTTTTAGGTATTCACTTTCTTCTTGAATCGTTGAAGGCAGTAATGTCTCTTCCAAGTGCAGTTGTGCCTCTATAGGTGGTAGTTCCAAAGGATCAGAATGAGGGGACTTCCCAACCTTTGTATCCTCCTAAGGAAGGTTCCAATAATTGGTTTTTTACTCCTGATGTTTCAAGTTCATCTTCTGATATTTTTTGTATTGGCTTCGCATATTATAGAGGGTTGGGATTTATTCATGTAACTGGCTCTGTTGGCCCTTCTCATATTTTTGGGATGTTTTGGGGCTAGTTTAGGTTATTCTCTTCACGTCTTCGATTGTAACCGGCTATACTATTTTCCCTTTGGGAGTTTATGAGCAAGATTGGGGGTTTTCTTTGCCTAATTCTTTCCTATCGATGCTCTTTGAACCAAGTTGTATATATAAAAATTATAAATATTAATAAAATTAGTGGTTTTCCACTTTTATTGAAAAACAAATGGAAAATCCCTTAATAGGATAGCTTTAACCAACTTGCTGTAAATCCTTTAACAGGGTCACTCAAAGCCATTGAGTTCATGAAATCCTCTAGCAAGGTAACCCCTAACAGGGTTTAAGCCTTAACCGAGTATTCTAGCTAGCCCTTAATCAAGTGATCCCTAACAAGATCAGTTCCTAATAGAACCTGTTGTAACAGTCTTTAACCAGACTAGGCTTCTAACAGAGTGGACTTCTAAAGAGTTCAAAAATAGCTTGTGGGTATTCATCCCCACCGTGGTTTTTCCCAGTTGGGTTTCCACGTGAAAAATATGTGTGTCATATGTGATGTCTTTTTCCTGTGATGCTTTGTTGTTTTCTGTCAAGTGGTGAATCATGTTGATCTAGCAAGTTATTATATTTTTGCTTCATAGATTACCTGTCTATGCACATGGATAATGTGGAAATGAGGGTGTAGGTTGTGTGGTAAGATAAGTGTTTTTGGTTTATATCTTTCACAGTCTCATTGTGCTTAACTGGTAGTATTTTGTTTTATTACCGGTGTTAGTGATTGGTAGTCAAGTTCACTGTTTACAATCAAACTGATTTAGGAAAAGTTTTTGTACCTGTACTAATTCACCCCCTTGTCTCAGTACCAATTCGGTACTGACTGTTCATCATTGTGTTATCAAAGATTAGATTGAGTTAATATTGAGATAAATTCCAAGTAAAGTCTGATTGAATGCATTGAGATTATAAGTCTGAGTTTACATTGGGGATAAAATTAGTTGATTCCATGCACATTCCTCTTATTTGCGTAAGACTTTTATTAGAAAAATCCTCTTCAATGCAACTAAACCTCTTTCCTCAATATTTGCTTTGAGTTTTAATTTTAAAGAAAATTATTTATTCAATTTAATTGATTTTCTTGCTTTTCTTAGATTTCTCAAGTTGTCTCAATTTTAGAAAAAGAAATATCTCAAGTTGATTTCTTTTCTCAATTTAACTCCTTTTTTCTAAATTAATTCATTTTTTTCAAATTGATTCATTTTTTTAAATTAATTCTTTTTTGATGATTTCATGACAAATTTATTTAATAATTAAATATGCTAGTATATTTAATTAAATAAATAGGATAATTGATTAAAATGATTTACTTGGAATGATTAATTAATTAAATAAACATTTAATTAATCTAGAATGATTTATTTTCCATGTGACATTGATGATTTAGGAGTTAATTAATTAGGTGCTCAAGATTAATTTAATTGCCTTTGGTTAGGACCTTGGTGATGTAGTCGAGATTAGGGCCCCATGGTTTAGATGACCATTTTAAGGGTATTACATTTTCCCCTCATTGATTTGATGTGCGAGCAGTGCATTGATTCAAAGAATAGTTGATGTTAAATAGATATCAGTTCTGAACTTGATGGATCACAAATCGATGAAGAGCGAGATGTTCAGCTTGATTTGAAGTGATGAAACTAAACATATTGATTAAAGCGATACTGATCCTAAACTTGATTGAACTAGGACCAATGAAGAGAAAGATACCATTCTTGAACTTCATGGATCAAGAGACGAGCACTGATCTAGAACATGATTGAACTATAATCGATTGAGTAAAGAGATAAAACTAATTTTGAACTTGATTGAACAAGAACCAATTAGCGAGATAGAATGTCCAGCTTGATTTGATGTGATGAAACTGAACACCAATTTGAAGTTTGATTCAGATAAGGACAAAATTGATATGCCCCTAGAGATTGTTTTTATTTGACATCAAAGAATCTTAACTTGATATGATGCAGTTTAGTTAAAATGCCCCTAAAAATGAGGTCTTATTTGATTAGATTTTATGCTAAAATTTTGATGAAGTTTTTGAAAAATTTCTTGACTATTTTGATGATGTAATCATGGATAATGTTGATGTAATGAGTATGCCCCCTTAGGAGCGAAATCAAAAGATAGCGAGATCGCAATGATTTTAGGCAATTTTGTTTAATAAAATGATTTAGCAATGATAATATGAGCACAAAGATTGATGTAAGAATTAATTTGAGATTACAGTTGATTCAAAAAATATATTTGAGCATAAAGAAACTTGAATATTGAAAGTGCCAAGTGGTCAACATTATGATATTTTGAATAAAAAATTGATCTCAAATTTTGATTTCAATCCCGAAAATGGACTCAGGATGGTCGATTTCGCTAAGCGTACAAATTGTTTGTTCATCAGAGCAAGTTTGAAAATTAGGGTTTGGGCTATATAAGGGGTTGAATGTGTCATTTTCAATTCACTTTTACCTCTCAAAGTTCAAAATTTCAAAAACCTTCTCTGGAGCAAAATGGCAATTCTCATTCAAGATCACCAATTCGAGTGCTAGAGATGACATAATTGACCTTGAAACTACCCAGCCGCAGTAAGTAATTGATTTTTAGCCTCTTTCAATTCTCATTTTGTGAATTTTTATTGAATTTTTTATTCTTTACTTCATTTTAGTTCTTGCCTAGTTGTTTTATTGTTTGGTCAAGTAGTCTTTCTTGTACAAGAAACTACTAAAATTTATTTTCTCATATCATCATATATGGTTTGTCGTATGGTCTCTACCCTTGTATCCTACGAATGTATTCTTCATAGACCATTGTATCACTTAATATGTAATAACATGTTGTATTAGACAGTTTAATCGTACTGCCCGTAATATTTACTTGTACAACTTTCTGCTTGTCTGTACTCACTCGTATGGGAAACAATGGATATTTTTAAAGATCCAAAAATTAATTTTTCATTTTCAATGTTATAAATTCGGATTCTTTAGCACTTTTGACACATTCTTAGCTCAAATTTGATCGTGTAGTGATAATTTTTTGTCAAATTTTCAGGTTGAGTTTCCAGATATACAATTCATATGTACATATCCACCTACTATGAGATTAGTCTAGGACTTGTCAGACGCATAGAGAGGACACATTGGATTGTGTGGATTTGGATACTTGCTTCAGATGCATGATATCCGCATTAATCATGATTTGTTGACTGCTTTAGTTGAGTGATTCCATAGTGAGCACAACACGTTCCACATGCCAACTGGGGAGATGACTGTCACTCCTGAGGACATATACAGGATTTTGAGGATCCTTTTTATTGGGGATAAGGTGGATTACGATGTTGCTCCACTATATGGTATTGAGGCACTTAGATGTATATTTCATGATGAAACTATCTTGGACTATTATATCACCTGGAACAATCTGATGATCATATATGGTGCACAATTCCCCCTTGCTTGTGTATTGGCTAGTATTATAGGCTACTTTGTGATGTCAGATAGATGACAACAGGGGTTTTTGTATGGATGGGGCAGGATGTTAGAGAGATTATTGTCTCATCCTATGAGATTAGGTTGGGGATCATGTTTACTAGCTCATATATACCATGAGATGCATGAGATTGTCTATAGAGGGGAGAAAAGCATGGTCACTGGTGTATTGGTTTTGTAGATTTGGGCATGGGAGCACATCCTAGTTTGTAGGTTGATTGTAGATGATGCATGATAGGAGGGTCAACTAGTTGTTTATATATAGATATGTAGGATATTTCACATAGCCCCACCTAGGGAACACTGACTACTAGAGGCAACAATTAGATGACATGATAGTAGTAGTCTTGAGACCGTACAGGGGTATAGAGAAGTGGGATGACTAGAGGAGGTAGCGGAAGGATATTTTCATGACTCAACCTCTTATTGGGAGATCCACAATGATTATTGAGCGTTTCATAGTTAGTAGAGTTTTGAGGTAGTATGGGAGGCCATAGAGTATCTCCCAAGAGTTTACATCTTATGCTAGATTTACTGATGAGGAGAGGCAAGGATGGGGACTTAGACTATCATATGCCCTGGCCATGGAGGTGTTATCAGGATTATAGCCACAACAGTTGGAGTATTTGGAGGATGTTGTAGATGCGGGGGTAATTCCCAAGTTTAGGGATTAGTTGGACAAAGACATCCACTCCCTTAATTCAGAGATCCTCGAGAGCATGCCCCTCAGATAGATGAGGGTGATGAGTAGTAACAAAGCACCTATCATAGGAAGATAGTGTCAGAGGGAAGAGGGAGGGTCATTGGGAGGAGTTGGTGGAGATGCAGGTTGTGATAAGGGAGGACACACCTCAATAAATGTAGAGATGGGTGAGGCAATAGGCCCTAGTGATTTCGCTCCTACACAGGTATGACATGGGAGGGAGGAGCAGGATGGTGAAGGTGAGGAGAGAGGAGTAGGAGGTCAAACACCAGCAGACATCATTCATGCCTTGAGGGGTAGAGTTGTGGTCTATAGACACAGCTAGTAGTTGCGGAGGCACAGGTCGCAGAGCGTGATTGATGGATCATTGGGCATGATATGCAACTCTAGAGCATTGAGATAAGAGAAGGATTAGCAGCTGTAGAGAATGAGGGTAGAGCATGATAGCCTCCAACATGAGGTTGTACACTAGATGAGAAGGGAAGCATACTATATAGTAGCCTATAGCACAGCGGTCCTTGTGGATAGGCAGGTTGTGCATTATTCACAGTATATGGCTCGATCAAAGGGAGCTAGGGCACCTAGATAGGATATTGATGCCCTTGTTCAACAACCACCACATCCTCCTCCAGGCAATGAGGGAGATGTAGAGAGTTATATTTTTGTATATCTCCCAGATTTTGTACCCCATTTTTGTACTTGATATATTTCTTGCTCTGATATTAAATATGACATTTTGAGATCATTTGTACCCTTTTGACATTGAGATTTTTTATGAGATATATATATGACACATGACTCTACCTCATTGTACTTGTGTTGATTGATATGAGATGATTTATATGTATGTCTATATTTCTTATGATCTTGGATTTTTTTCTTTTTCATGCAAATGAATGATCTAATGGATTAACATGGTGATGCAAATGTATATGTGAATTCCATGCCATGTTTTCTATATATTTTTTCTTTTTCAATGTAATATTATGGATGTAAATGAATATGCAATGGATTTCAGATCTATATGATATAATCATGAATGCAACTAATATCTCATGTAGGAATTGTAAAGTCCATACATAAGTACTCAGTTGTGTTGATGACTATGATTTGCAGTCGACCACTTAGCGGAGAAATGATGATTGTTTTAAATTTAGGATCTCAGTCAAAAGACAGAGAGATAAATTGTATGATGCTAAAATCACTTGGAATGCATAAAATTTTGGATGAATGCAAACTAAAACTTAGTCACTAGATTTTGTATGCTTAATTATCATCACTAAGTGTTTTATAATGTCGAAGATAGACATAAGCACCAAGGCTTGAAAAGCCAGGATGACCTGAATGTCATATCTTTTTGATCTAGCAAGCAAACATAAGCACCAAGGTATAAAGAGTCGGATCACCTGAATGTTGCTTGCGTGCAAACACATCGGACAAAGAAGAGTTCCTTTCTTTTCATATGCAATATTGATTATCTTGTTCACAATGACCCTTTTATCATTTGTATCCTAGGATAGATGAAGCATGAATTCCAAATGTATAATAAAGAAAGTTACTCAAAATAGACAAGGAAATGGTTCCAACCTCTCTGTAGCATACAAATAAACCAGATTTGAGGTATGTGTGGTAATTTCACCTTGATGTGAAGGCACTAATCACAAACACCCATCTTATGAGATGTTTTCAGATCATCAGAATCACTCCTACAAGCAAAAAACAAAGAAAATTATTATTCCCCTAGTCCTTGCTCCTCTTAGTCAAGATACACTTCCTCAAGTTACTCAGAGGGAATAATAATTGAAAACCAATTTAAAAAACAACACACAAAGAAAATTTCAATCATATCTCAAACAATTTTAGTGATTATTTTCATTGTTCTTGTTTTGATTGTTTACTTAGTGGTAAAACGCAGTAGTGGTTAGGAGACAAGTAACTGACTCGAATTGGATGACCTAGTACTACCAGCACAAAGATGACTTGATTAAAATACTTAGGAAATTTAGATTGATCAGTCGATTACCCTAAGACTAGGATGTTGATCAGTTTCAAGCCATGAGGGCTTCAAAAATAACTAGGGTGTCACAAAAGCGACTAAAAGATATGTACAAGCTAAAGCAAAGATGTAGGAAAGCGGGAAATAAAACAGGAAATGCCAAATTTGCATTGATAGATGGAGCACTTCAGTACAAGAGGTGCCTGTTTACCAAGTTTTCACCTTCTTGGCAGATATTCTCTTTATTTTTTACTACCAAGGTGCCTGTTTACCAGGTTTTCACCAAGGCATTTGTTTTTTTTCATATTTTGATTTTTTTGTTGTTGTTTTTTTCTTTCCTTAAAGAATTTTTCTGGTTTTTTTTTTTGATGTTTTTTTTTCAAGATTTGATATTTTTTAAATTTTTTTTCAGCTATGCCCCCAATATGCAGACATATATGACATGATGATCTATAGAATGCATGTGGAGACAATGAATTTTTTATATGACCTATGTTAATGCAATATGCATGATGAAGATGCATGTCCAATTCAAACAAGCATGATTGTGTTTGTTTAGCATTTCGTAATACACCAATTGAATTGGAGGTACAAAACATTTCATAGATAAGTGGTCAATTGATCCTTAAGGTCCCTTGTAACATCCAAATTAACACACTTAGTAACTAGGATTAATAAATGGAGACGTGAAAAACTTCCCCATTGGTTCTTGAAACTTTGATCTTCTTTTGCCCATGTGAGTGCAAATGAGTTGATTCCCACTCTTATGTTCACTAAAGGTCCTTAGCATCCTATATGAATAGCTACGTGGATTATTCTAACATCAAGAGCATCTTGAATAGAGCCTCACTACCAGCAAGATTTTAGAGCTCTGACGAGGTTAAAGATTGTAATTTCTCAAACATTGCTCCATTGCCAACAGGCGTTCATATCCTTGATGGAGTTACTCGCATGTTCCCATAGTCATGTTTTTTTGTCGCATCTGCATGTGTGATATTTCAGTTATATATCATTTCTCTTTTGCCTTGAGATGAATATTTAGCATAGCACTTTTCTTTTTTATTTTTTTCTTGCCTTGACTTGTAAGTAATGAAACCTACTTGGGTGCGACAATTACAGTGGCGCTAAAGTGAAATTTTAGATTTTTCACTAGTCATATGATCAACTAAGTGTGTATAATGTATCAGAGATTTTGTTAATGTGTTTGAGATATAGCAATTGATATATTTTGGGTTAACAAGTCTCAAATAGTGAAATCACTACCCAACCATAAGTAAAGCGTCGTCATGAGGTGATGTTGAAAATGAATGACCTTAGGACCTCAAAGACTTCATGTTCAAATATATAAGAAAGGAGATGACCCTTGTTTGTCTTGAATGAAAACAAATGATAAACTTGGATAGTTGCCTTGTTTTATTAATGTTTCTATATGCAAATTCAAAATTTGTGTGAATGCGATGCATTTAAAAAAAAGGACTGCAGTGTCTCACTTCTTTGGATGGTACCCTTGGAATATGTTTTGGATAAGGATTGGATAAGGAGGATGGAAGGGTGAAAAAGAGGTGTTGGATAATAAATCAGATATTGAAAGGTTGGTGCATGAGTGAATGGAATGTTGGTGGGATCAACATTGGCACACATCTTGAGGGGTGGTGGAGTGATGGAGGAAAAGTGGATCTCAGATTTTGAGATTTGGATGGAGGAACAACTAGGGATTTTGGGACATAAGGATCCAAAATGGATGAAGGAGGTGATGGAGGAAGAGATTTGGAAAGTTTGGATGGAGGAACAACAATTTTGGATGTTGATTTGGATTTTTATTTAGACTGTTGTGCTTCAAGGAGATGCTTAGGGATCCACATGGTTTTTTATTTTTCATGCTTTTGTAGTTCCTTGGAATAAATTGCTTCTACAAGTGCCTTAGGAACCCATATAACTTTTGTTTTTTCTTTCTTTTTCTCAGAGGGCCTTTGTGTCCTTTTAGATTTATCCTCTTCTTTTTGGATCATATTTGGCTTTGTTTTGACATGTCGATTAGATGGGACATGTTGATCCTTGAATACATGTGGATTACTTGACTTATGACTTTTATGCTTGGCATCCAAATTGCTTGGAGAAGGAAAAGAATGTGTGGATGGATAGGAATGATATGGAGGTATTTTGTATGGATGGAAGGTGCTCAAAGATGTATACCTTTGTTGATCTTGCATAAGGGATGGAGGGATATAGGGGCCTAAAATGGATGGAATAGATGAAGGGGAAGTTGTGTATTTGGATTTTTGGTTTAGTAGGGATACCAACATTTTGAGAAATGTCACTGAGGCCATGACCCTTAATATTTTCTTTAATATGGAGGGGTTCACTCTTGTGAAGGTCTACCCCTTTGCCTTTATAAATATTTTGACTTGTAGGATATCCTTTGCTTTGGGAAGAAGACATGAGTTCATTATGAGGTGGAGGTGGAATGTAGGGAATGATAGGATCATGAGAGGTCTTTGTAGGCATGATGGAACCTTGAGGTGAAAATGGAGGATTATGACAAGTAGATGAAGATATAATTTGATCTTGACATGGAAGATGACCATTGGATAGAGCAGGAAGGGTGTTTGACTCTTCATTTTGAATAGGATCATTTGAAAAGTTGGAAGAGGTGTCATGATCTTACTTAGGAAGTGTATTAGGAATAATATTTGGAAGGATGTTTTTCTCTTTAGATGGAAGGGGATCATCTTGGAAGAAATGGAAATGTATAAGGGGATCATCATGGGATTCTAGGGAGATAGGATTTTTTTTAACCATTGGATGGGATTGAAAAGCCTTATGAGATGGAGGCATCATGGAAGAGATGGAGGCTACATGTTGGCCATTTCAAGACATGGGTTCATAATTTTGATCGTGCTTGGTAATGACATCTGGTTTCTCCTTAGGTGAATTATCAGAATCTTAAATTTCAATAACATCATCATCAAGGAGATCCTAAATTTTATGTTTTAATTTCATACACATTGAATTATTATGTTTGTTATGCCTATGATATGCACAATAATTACTCAAAAATTCACATCCCTATGTGGTCCTCTTAGGCAATATGATAATATTTTCCTCAAGAAGATCTTCCAAAGCTGACTCAATAGATTGCCCCAAAGGTGTAAATTGTCTATCTAGGGGATACTTGGAGGAAATGTATTTTTGTCTTGGTGAAAGTGTCTTGTGATCTTGTATGAGATTTGGATTTTGATTTTAAATTACTTTCTATTCCACCTTATATAATTATTTTAGCATTTCTTGAAGTTTGGTGTTCTTGGTATCATGAAATTTTATCTCAAGTGGGGTCATTAAATCTTTTTGTTGGGATTGAATGTCATTTATCTCTTGAGATCTTGAATTTGTTGGGCCAAGGTAGCCATGGAGATTTATCACAGTTTTAATTTGCAAGAATGGATTAATTTGTAATGAGTAAGACTGCCTCTTACTTTCATCAGATTTCTTATGAGAACTTCTGGTTTGAACAGACATTTATAATTGATGTGATTGAGAGCTATAAGTGATACAGATGTCAAGATCAAATTGGAGCTAGTTGTTCATTTCAGGTAATAATTGGATGAAATGATTCAGAACAAGTCTAGTTTCAAAAATGATCTATCATGTATAAGATGTGATCTAAGAACATTAGGTTGATCAAATTGATGTAGGATTGATTGAACTAACTGAGCTATAATCGAAAAAATTGTGTAACACAATGACAGGGGTACAGTATCAAGATTTTTTATGCTCGAGATAAAAGACCAGATATATGCTCACTATAGACTAATTAGCTAAGTATGAAAAATTTGGCAAAGCATGCAAAAAAAGAGAGGCTTCTGGACTAACAAAATTAGAGGCTCGTATGATAGAATACTATGACTCAAACAATAGTGTAAGGACTTCCAGATGACACAAACATATATTTGTATGACTTGTTGTCTATACTCGAATAACAATATAAGGCTTATCAAACTACAAACTACGAAAGATGACGACGATTCATACGATAGAATACATATGGCCAGATGATAATTTGCATAGACCATAATGACAATCTGACAAAGATATACCCTTGGTGTTAAGACTCATATGACAATTTACCACTTATCAGATGACAATTCTCAGAGGGTAGTACAAAAAAACATAAGACTCATACAACACAAGACCAGACAAGGATGAGTTTCTAATAAGGATAGAGTTTTGACCACTGAGTTTTTGATGTTTTGATTCCTTTCCAATTTTAGGGTTTCAGTTAGAGTTTCAAGGACCAAAACATAGAAAACACACAAGATGTTAAGTGACTTCAAGCACAACACACTAATTCTAAAGAAGTTGGCTGAGAGAGAAAACATTTACTTGCAAACTTAGGTACACACCCAATAGCTAATCAGAATATGACCGTTGAGTCTCACGCAATGGATTCTCAATGTCATATTAGCATACTCTAAATGTTAATGGGGGCACGATATGGTAAGTATCTTGGGAGAGTTACTATCTCTCTTGCACAAAGATTATCCCCCTTTCAGAGGTGAACCGGGTAGCTTCTATTTTAAATTTCTTAATTAGGAGTTCTGTTATAAATTACTCCTTGAATTCATGTGAGCACGATTGAGGCCTACACCCCAACAAGGTACCAAAAATAGATGTAGTCACACAAGCATGATTGAGACCGCAATGCCCTAAAAAATGCATGATATGAGAGGTCTCAAAGAGAAAAATAAAATAACTCCATCCTTTGAGACTTTAATCCCAAAAGGCCTATTTATTATAGTGAGTCAGAATGCTTGGGTCTAGTTGTACTCACTTGGGTCATTCTCACAGGGTGATTACTTTTTCCCACTATGACAGGCTCGCTAAAGGAACACAAATCTCAAAACTAGAAAAGCTTCAAGGGTCTGGATTTCTAATTGTCTATACAAATAGAACATACTCTCCTACCTTTTAGACTCTTCTTAAAACGAAAAAACAAATCGTTCATTTACCATATTGTAATTTAAGTGCCTAGAAATCAATTAAGAATACACAAAGTTTACTTGAATCTTCTCCGACAACCTGCAAAAAACAAGTTTCTACTCTGATTGACTTGTCGTCTTAAAAATCTAATTCACTTCAACATCCTAATAATGATATGATAACTATGTGTAGAAGAGATATTAAAGAGAAGGAAACTTCCAGGACAACATATGACAAGGTTTGATTTAACCTTCTACACTTCGGACCTACTCAAAGTCCAGGCGGGTATACCTTTGTGACCTAAATTCACACTTTTAAAAGATAAATCCACAACAAACCAGTCCAGAAAACCAGTGGATCTAATCACCTTAAAACTAAATGAAATAAAGGAATGGAAATTGTACTCATATTCAGTATTTGACCTACAAAATATGTAATAGACAACCTCGATCTATACCAGTGCCTTATCCAAGGTCACAGAGTCATCTAAGTTCATACAATACTCTCACAATCAAATATCTATACATATCCCATTACTTTGGGTTATGTAGATCCCTATATATGCCTGACACACATAAGAATTTATTCATACCAAATTAAACTATGCTCATCAAGATTCAAAATATCTCACAAGGAATTTATTGGTAGAAGTGATTCCTACATATTTTATTCCCCTCCTAAAGAGAAAAGCTAAGAAACATATCTACTGAAAGTTGCCTTACAACCCCTATTCAAATGAAATAACCTTGGATTATTTAGAATGAAATAGTAAGCACTTGCCAACACATTTGAAGAAAACACAAAGTTTTAACTCAAAACCAATGGTCTATATATTGATATTTTCTTCAAACAGGTATTACAAGAAACCTTTGAATATTCTCCATTAAAACTTGGAAAAGCTCAGATAAATTTCTGCAGTGTTTTCTTACAGTTCTTTGCCATCCTTTTTTCTACTAGTCCTGGTATCCATTTATAACAATATGGATGCATAAAAAGCTTCAGACTTTCCTAGGAGAGTTTGTTACAATCATTACATTTCAACAAGAAGCTACAAAATCTTTTCCAAATACCATTACAACTCCTTTTCAACCTCCCCAGCTTCTTCTACTTGTTATCCCATTGCAACCTCTTCTAGCTTTTCAAGAGCACCTTCTAACTACTCTACATCTTGGATGGCATATTTTCTTGTCCACTCATTGTACACATCATTAGCTGGCCATGCGAAGTTAATCACTTTTGCCTTTGCCTTGGCTAACCTTTTCCAAGAATTTCTCATTTTGTTAACCTCTGAATTGAGAAAACCATAATGAGATTTGATTCTTTGTATCTCCTCAATTGTTACAACAAAGAAGGAAGCATCTTCTAAGCTAATAATTCCTTTTATTCTAGCTGACAATTTGGCTTCTAATTCCTTAAGCCATACTTGTTTGTCCTTCAATTGGTTAGGGTTGACAAAACATCCTGAGAGCAATTCAAAAACCTGATCAGTGTACTCCTTCTTGTACAAATTGATCTTCCTGTCAGCATTATAAATTCCTTCTGCTAATTTTACTAGATCCTTTGTGGTGTCAAAAGTGGATTTGATGATAGGATCGACCCCTGCTTCATCATAGGATACACAAATAAGCTCCAAATCCTGCCCTCTAGGCTTACACTTGTCAAAAATAGGCATTAAAATAGCCTTATCTCCATTAAGCTCATTACACATATCTAGAATCTTGCTCAAGTTGTTATACAATAATGAGGCCCCTATGGTGTTAGCAAAACTTAAAATTGTAGCCCTTACTCTTTCCTCATATTTCTTTGCATACAGGGCCTGAGCCTGTTTTAAATCCTCCAACTCATGAGGAGTAATCTCAACCAATTGAGAGCTAGAAGGTGTTGGAGAGGGTGGGAGCTCAATGATGGGGCTGGTAGGTGAAGGTCTTGCAAGAGAAGAGGAGATCATCAGTGTTGAAGACTCACCTTGATAGTACTATCCTGCCAACTAGCTTTGTAGCTTGGCAATGATTTTGTCCTTACCCCTTACCTCTTCCTTGGCACTATTATAGGCTTTTAAAACTATCTCCAGCTTAACCTAGAGATCTACATTTTCCTTAGCCTCCCTTTCTGCTACTGCAACATTAAACTTTGTAGTTTCTAGCATAGTGCTAGCAGCCTCCACTACCCCAGTGCTCTGCACTCTTTTTACTATCATTCCACCAAGGTAACTTGACCCTGTGGTATCCTTATTTCTCTTATTCTCATCTCTTTTAAGAGACCACATGACCAGTGCAACATTGTCTTTGTTGAAAGTGACCCCCTCCATAGGTTTGGTCTCTTTTCTTACTGCCTCTAGTACCAAGGCATTTTCTATGTCCCACTCGGGGAGAATGAGTACTCCAACTTGTGCCACCATATCTCTTCCTTGCTCAGGAGTGATATTCTTAAACTCATCAGTCATTTCTTGCTTTATTTCCTCCTCAACCACAGCTAGATCTCTGTGGGGATGCTCACCTTTTCTCTTTTCACACCTAGTATTAAACTTATCAATGTTCTGCTTCCACACAAACTGCATGAAAGCTCCTGATGTAACAAAGTTATTGTTAGCCAAGAAATCTTCACTAGCTTGCTTAATCTCAGGATCCCACTCCTGGCCATTGAACTCATTAGCAGTGATATTCATTTCAGCAGTAGGGGGCCCTTATGGCATTCGCTCTTCAACTTCATCATATGTATATGCTATCTCTCCAAGGCTACCTAACTACAACAGTTGGTCAGCCACTACCTGTTCATCTCCTATATGAATAAGGGATTGAGATGGAGAATACAAAGGTTGATCAGATTGTATTTCTTTTCCCACCCTTTGTTTCTTTGGGCTATCTTGAATGTCAATGACATCATGTATCTTCCTCTTCCCCTTTGAAGTGGAGGGCTCCCCTGTTGTAGGCATCAACACACTATAATTAGACTTTTTTATGCAAGATGTAATCACCAGGAGGGATTGCTCTGGTAGATGCAGAGCTACTTAGAACTAGTCTTTCTTTCTCAGGGTTGTTTTTAATTACAACATCCCTCTTTTCTTTCAAAGTCTACATCACATCCTCAAAACAAAGAATTAGAAACTTTATCTTCTCCTCAAAAGGGTGGAAGCTAGACAATGGGTCATAGCTGGTATCAAAATGATGTACAAACTCTAAGGCCTTTTTATAAGCCACCCATTTTTCCTTCCTCAACTCTTGCTCATCTAGATCAAACTCATTCCTAATGAGGTCTTCAGGAAATTGGAATTGGTGGGTTTCCCTCTACATATTGCCCTCTTTCTAAACATGTCATTGAAGAAGTCTTCAGGATTAGCACACCGGGAGACTACAGTTGAAAAATGATATGGTTGAAGGAAATCTCCAAAATGCTTCCAACCTACTTTGATTATCACAAATTGGTGTCCTCTGCCTATGAACTCTGCCTCCTGCACACTACCAATTTGCCTGAGGATCTCTGCAATTCCCACTTTAAGAGGGACCTGATAGGGTAACAAAAATGGAGTGCCTGTGAAACCATATACTCTAAAAACTGTGGAGACAGGGTATAAGTAGATATCACCCCAATTGTGAACAATTTTTATATTCTCTGCAAACTCTTTTGCCCTAATGAATTCCAAAAGAACCTTGGGGACTCTAGGATTCTTATGTTTGTTATGCCTATGATATGCACAATAATTACTCAAAAATTCACATCCCTATGTTGTCTTGTTAGGGAATATGATAATATTTTCCTCAAGAAGATCTTCCAAAGCTGACTCAATAGATTGCCCCAAAGGTGTAAATTGTCTATCTAGGGGATACTTGGAGGAAATGTATTTTTGTCTTGGTGAAAGTGTCTTGTGATCTTGTATGAGATTTGGATTTTGATTTTAAATTACTTTCTATTCCACCTTATATAATTATTTTAGCATTTCTTGAAGTTTGGTGTTCTTGGTATCATGAAATTTTATCTCAAGTGGGGTCATTGAATCTTTTTGTTGGGATTGAATGTCATTTATCTCTTGAGATCTTGAATTTGTTGGGCCAAGGTAGCCATGGAGATTTATCACAGTTTTAATTTGCAAGAATGGATTAATTTGTAATGAGTAATACTGCCTCTTACTTTCATCAGGTTTTCTTATGAGAACTTCTGGTTTGAATAGGCATTTATAATTGATGAGATTGAGAGCTATAAGTGATACAGATGTCAAGATCAAATTGGAGCTAGTTGTTCATTTCAGGTAATAATTGGATGAAATGATTCAGAACAAGTCTAGTTTCAAGAATGATCTATCATGTATAAGATGTGATCTAAGAACATTAGGTTGATCAAATTGATGTAGGATTGATTGAACTAACTGAGATATAATCGAAAAAATTGTGTAACACAATGACAGGGGTACAGTATCAAGATTTTTTATGCTCGAGATAAAAGACCAGATATATGCTCACTATAGACTAATTAGGCAAGTATGACAAATTTGGCAAAGCATGCAAAAAAAGAGAGGCTTCTGGACTAACAAAATCAGAGGCTCGTATGATAGAATACTATGACTCAGAAAATAGTGTAAGGACTTCCAGATGACATAGACATATATTTGTACGACTTGTTGTCTATACTCGAATAACAATATAAGGCTTATCAAACTACAAACTACTAAAGATGATGACGATTCATACAATAGAATACATATGGCCAAATGATAATTTGCATAGACCATAATGACAATCTGACAAAGATATACCCTAGGTGTTCAGACTCATATGACAATTTACCACTTATCAGATGACAATTCTCAGAGGGTAGTACAAAAAACATAAGACTCATACAACACAAGACCAGACAAGGACGAGTTTCTAATAAGGATAGAGTTTTGACCACTGAGTTTTTGATGTTTTGATTCCTTTCCAATTTTAGGGTTTCAGTTAGAGTTTCAAGGACCAAAACATAGCAAACACACAAGATGTTAAGTGACTTCAAGCACAACACACTAATTCTAAAGAAGTTGGCTGAGAGAGAAAACATTTACTTGCAAACCTAGGTACACACCCAATAGCTAATCAAAATATGACCGTTGAGTCTCACGCAATGGATTCTCAATGTCGTATTAGCGTACTCTAAATGTTAATGGGGGCACGATATGGTAAGTATCTTGGGAGAGTTACTATCTCTCTTGCACAAAGATTATCCCCCTTTTAGAGGTGAATCGGGTAGCTTCTATTTTAAATTTCTTAATTAGGAGTTTCGTTCTAAATTACTCCTTGAATTCATGCGAGCACGATTGAGGCCTACACCCCAACAAGGTACCAAAAATAGATGTAGTCACACAAGCATGATTGAGACCGCAACGCCCTACAAAATGCATGATATGAGAGATCTCAATGAGAAAAATAAAATAACTCCATCCTCTGAGACTTTAATCCCAAAAGGCCTATTTATTATAGTGAGTTAGAATGCTTGGGTCTAGTTGTACTCACTTGGGTCATTCTCATAGGGTGATTACTTTTTCCCACTATGACAGGCTCGCTAAAGGAACACAAATCTCAAAACTAAAAAAGCTTCAAGGGTCTAGATTTCTAATTGTCTATACAAATAGAACATACTCTCCTACCTTTTAGACTCTTTTTAAAATGAAAAAAAAAATCGTTCATTTACCATATCATAATTTAAGTGCCTAGAAATCAATTAAGAATACACAAAGTTTACTTGAATCTTCTCAGGCAACCTGCAAAAAACAACGAATCAGTAATCATATTTTTTTTGAGTGACAGGCATGTTCTTGGACAAACGTTATGCAAAAATTGGTTAGGTTGTGAAAAATCTCCAAGGCAGAAAGAAAACAGACTAGGGTTAGCATTAGTATTACCAAATTTCAATCAGAAAAACCCTAAAATGTAGTCCCCTTTTTTATATATGATAAAATAGAGTATCGTTCGAGTATTCTCCACAGATGATATTGTTAGATACTTGATCAGTCCCAAAGACACTGAGAGGGGGGGGTGAATCAGTGTCTAACCAATTAACAAAATCTTTAACCTTGTTTGCAATTTATAACCCAAATTAATATACCGGTAAACAAGTAATAATGCAATAAAGAGAAATAACAATATAACCATCAATGCACACCATAACATAGATATTTTGGCGAGGAAACCCGATAGGGGAAAAAACTCAGTGGGATTTGTGACCTACAATATTTACTCACTAGCCAATATGAATAAATATTACTTATACAATAGGGGCCTGCACATGCAGGAAGGCCAACAACCTAGAGCTCACTGCTCAATCACAAAAAGGAGTCACATTGACTATAAAATTGGATGATTAAATCCAATGACAATGTACTACTCAAAATGGCATCTGCAATGTTGGATTCAGTACTTGTTTAAGCTTTGTTAGATACCTCTGCCATAAACCTTGCTTCGCTTTGCTCTTCTCTAATTCGGTCAAAAAATAATTACATCATAATGCATATATAGTTATTTGCTCTCATATACCACTTGCATTCATTACCTAATTACATATCCTTACTTCGCTTACATACCTACAAGATCTCATACATATATGAGTCTTTACAATACATCATATCGGCTATGCAAATAATATTACAATACAAAACATTATAATTTCCATGTCAGCTAGGAGGGCCGATAAGATCTTCTATTAGTGTAGATTGGATGCTGGTGAGAATAATCTTTGTTGTTTCTGCCGATGCCAGTAGATGATGTTTGTTGCCGATGTAACTTGTCAACCATATTACCAGTTGGTTTCCATCAATGACAACATCAACTATTCTCATTTGAGTTTATAATACCAATAATCTCCCCCTTTGGCATTGATGGCAAAACTCATGAGAAAAATCCAAAAATTGATATCCAAAAATGAAGTCCAAAACTGATCCAAAAATAAGAGTGCTCCCCTTGATCAAATAATCCCTTTTGTACATTTTTCTCCCACACTACTACTCCTCCTTTGACATCAATGACAAAGGATGTCAAAAAGAGTTCAAAATTTATCTCAAAGCCTATAACTGGTTATGTACAATTTAAAAGATATCCGCTAAAATCAGATTAAGACTTTGCATGAGTTTAGTGCTATCAGAAATAATGATTTTAGACTATCTAATCATCTTAGTCAGATAATGCATTTGTTGCTTCGGTGATCTTTCTCCTTGAATTTTTTCTTTAGATAGCTCAATCCACTATGTTAGCAGCTTGTCCAATCTAGGACCAAGTTTATTTTTCAGCTCCCGAGCCTTCATTCTTATCCTTTCTTTTTCCTTTTCTAATTTTTCAACCTTTTCTTCAAAAACTACCATTTCTTGATCCAAAATCGAAGTAAGTTCTGAAGAACCTATCATGTTATCTGCTATATCATCAATCTCTTTTTTGTGTTTTCTTTATCTTCTCATTAATTTCCAATGTTAGGTGGTGAGTCTTGCATGCTTCCTTGTATAATTCTTTATATTTCAAAATAGTGGAATTAAGTGCTATTAATAAAGAATCAATATGCTCTATACATCCCTTAATAGTCTTATCAAAGAATTCAGCTTTCTCCTTATTCACCCTTTCCTTAGAAGTCTCTTCATTAATTTTATCTACAGTTAGAATATTTGAAGCAATGAATTTGGACAATGTGCCCAATTTACCTAAAGATCTAGAAATATGATGTATCTTACAATCCGGTGCAATCATTTTCAAAATAGGTAATGTATCATCAATGGCCTCAAATGCTAAGGTGTTACATTTAGTGATATTCTTTATGGAATTGAAAAGTACATCTGTCACATTAGTAGGTCTGTAATCCATAGTGGAAGTGCTAGGCAGAGTGTGAGGTTTTGTAGTTGGTTTCTTCTCTTCTCTAGATTCCTTAACCACTTCTGCTATCTTGTTTCCATCTTTGACCTCTTCTTTACTCACTGTTTCTTCCTTATTCTCACTCTATTTTGCAATTTTGTTTTCATCCTTAGTGTCTACCTTACTGACTATCAATTCAGCTACACTTTGTTCTTGTCCTATTCCAGTTTTAGTTTGTGCTTCTACTTCTGCTTCTACCAGTTTCTCAATGTTAAGTTGAGTATCATCAGGGGTGATATCTATTTTCTTAACTTTAGTTGTTTCTTCAATATTCTACTGAGATTCAACAATGTTTATCGGTGACTCATAGAACTCAACATTTGTAGCTTCAACTCTCTTTACCTCTACAGTTTCTTTATCCATGACAATGTTAAATTTTTGTGTGTCCACATTCATGGTAAAAATAATTCTAGACTCCAGATTAGTTTCATCTCTTGTCATTTCCTCTGTCTTCTCTTTCAATTGACTATCAGTTTGAGTCGGTGCATCTACAGTTATTGGTGGGGTGTCCTATGCCAGTGGAGGAAGGTTATTCTTGATCGTGATATCGGTTACACTTCCAATTTTCCCTTTACCCTTATCCTTCTGATATACTTTAGTAAAAGATTTATCTATTTTCTATCTATCCTTCTCTTCTTTATTCTCTCTTTCCACAAAAAATATATCCCACTTATCTATCATTTCATCTACTATATCCTTCACTCTGCCTGCTATAAGGCTAACCTATTGGTGACCACTCACAAAAATTGTTCTATTTGCTTCTGATATTAAACCATCAATTTCCAACTTGAAATTAATAGTATGCACAACAAGTAGAGCTTCTACCTTTAATTTCTTGTCTAATTCCATTACAAACATTCTCTTAGCCTCTAATATTAAGTATAAATCATTTGGTAGATCATCTACAACCTCAATAAGAACTTTATAGTATATATCTAGGTGCAAAATAATGCTTTCCTCTATAGTATCCTTATCTGAATCCTTGAAAGAATGATAAAGTTTATTCCCATTACTAAGGTTACCTTCTCGTGTGATTTCATTGATCAACTCTTCCGGTGTAACAGTATCTGGTGCCTTATGTTCTTATTTCTTCTTTGGAGTCACTTTCTTCTTTTGACTAATGGGCTCTCTTACAGCCTGTTGTTTCTTTCTCTGTGTCCTTGACTTCCTGGGAGATGGAGTAGGTGATGGTGAGGGTTTTCTTTTCTTCATGTCCACTCTCTTGAATTCAGTCACACTGTATTTATTAGCATCAGATCAAGTAGCCACAGGGGAAATGTGAGATACAAGTTTCTACTCTGATTGACTTGTTGTCTTCAAAATCTGATTCACTTCAACATCCTTATAATGATATGATAACTATGTGTAGAAGAGATATTAAAGAGAAGGAAACTTCCAGGACAACATATGACAAGGTTTTATTTAACCTTCTACACTTCGGACCTACTCAAAGTCCAGGCGGGTATACCTTTGTGACCTAAATTCACACTTTTAAAAGATAAATCCACAGCAAACCAATCCAGAAAACCAGTGGATCTAATCACCTTAAAACTAACTGAAATAAAGGAATGGAAATTGTACTCATATTTAGTATTTGACCTACAAAATATGTAATAGACAACCTCGATCTATACCAGTGCCTTATCCAAGGTCACAGAGTCATCTAAGTTCAAACAATACTCTCACAATCAAATATCTATACATATCCCATTACTTTGGGTTCTTTAGATCCCTATATATGCCTGACACACATAAGAATTTATTCATACCAAATTAAACTATGCTCATCAAGATTCAAAATATCTCACAAGGACTTTACTAGTAGAAGTGATTCCTACATATTTAATTCCCCTCCTGAAGAGAAAAGCTAAGAAACATATCTACTGAAAGTTGCCTTACAACCCCTATTCAAATGAAATAACCCTGGATTATTTAGAATGAAACAGTAAGCACTTGCCAACACATTTGAAGAAAACACAAAGTTTTAACTCAAAACCAATGGTCTATATATTGATATTTTCTTCAAAAAGGTATTACAAGAAACCTTTGAATATTCTCCATTAAAACTTGGAAAAGCTCAGATAAATTTTTGCAGTGTTTTCTTACAATTCTTTGCCATCCTTTTTTCTACTAGTCCTAGTATCCATTTATAACAATATGGATGCATACAAAGCTTTGGACTTTCCTAGGAGAGTTTGTTACAATCATTACATTTCAACAAGAAGCTAAAAAATCTTTTACAAATACCATTACAAGTCCTTTTCAACCTCCGCGACTTCTTGTACTTGTTATCCAGTTGCAACCTCTTCTAGCTTTTCAGGAGCACCTTCTTATTGCTCTACATCTTGGATGGCATTTTTTCTTGTCCACTCATTATACAGATCATTAGCTGGCCATGTGAAGTTAATCACTTTTGCCTTTGCCTTGGCTAACCTTTTCCAAGAATTTCTCATTTTGTTAACCTCTAAATTGAGAAAACCATAATGAGATTTGATTCTTTGTATTGCCTCAATTGTTACAACAAAGAAGGAAGCATCTTCTAAGCTAATAAGTCCTTTTATTCTAGCTGACAATTTGGCTTCTAATTCCTTAAGCCATACTTGTTTGTCCTTCAATTGGTTAGGGTTGACAAAACATCCTGAGAGCAATTCAAAAACCTGATCAGTGTACTCCTTCTTGTACAAATTGATCTTCCTATCAGCATTATAAATTCCTTCTGCTAATTTTACTAGATCCTTTGTGGTGTCACAAGTGGATTTGATGATGGGATCAACCCCTGCTTCATCATAGGATACACAAATAAGCTCCAAATCTTGCCCTCTAGGCTTACAATTGTCAAAAATAGGCACTAAAATAGCCTTATCTCCATTAAGCTCATTACACATATCTAGAATCTTTCTCATGTTGTTATACAATTATGAGGCCCCTATGGTGTCAGCAAAACTTAAAATTATAGCCCGTATTGTTTCCTCATATTTCTTTGCATACAGGGCCTGAGCCTGTTTTAAATCCTCCAACTCCTGAGGAGTAATCTCAACCAATTGAGAGCTAGAAGGTGTTGGAGAGGGTGGGAGCTCAATGATGGGGCTGGTAGGTGGAGGTCTTGTAGGAGAAGAGGAGATCATCAGTATTGAAGACTCACCTTGATAGTACTATCCTGCCAACTAGCTTTGTAGCTTGGCAATGATGTTGTCCTTACCCCTTACCTCTTCCTTGGCACTATTATAGGCTTTTAAAACTGTCTCTAGCTTAACCTAGAGATCTACATTTTCCTTAGCCTCCCTTTCTGCTACTGCAACATTAAACTTTGTAGTTTCTAGCATAGTGCTAGCAGCCTCCACTACCCCAGTGCTCTGCACTCTTTTTACTATCATTCCACCAAGGTAACTTGACCCTGTGTGTCATGCCCAAAATTTAGGGCAAAAACGGAATGATTTTTTTTTTTAAAATACTAATTTAATTAACAAGTTCGCTCACACGACAAGCGTTATTGAAATTTACATAATTATATTTGAGCTAATTCTTAAATGAATCAAGCATCGATAATTTGTTTAATTCTAATTGCGGAAAAACTAACTGGTTTAATTTTATCTCCATGAGATACCTAGTCATGAGGTTTATTAAATCAAACATGCTAAAGAAAATAGGAGAGGAAATTTTAATTCAATCCCCAAATAAGACATAAAGTCTAAACATCTAATTTAAAATTTTGATACTCTAATTAAATTAACCGGGACAAAATTTAAGTATTTATTACATCAAATACATTTAAAAATTATAAAGGATAGGCTTACTTCTTATGATTAATATATTTCACTTCCCTTTTTACTTCCTATGAGTAATCCTACGGAAGTATTTAAATATTTAAAACTCTATTAAAAACATTTAAATATTTAAAACTTTATTAAAAAAGACTTACTCCAATTTATAATCAGAATGTATATATTTATATATATTTATATATATATATATATATTTATATTTAAATATATAAATATATATACATATATAATTTTACATTATTTTTAATCCATCTAAAATTATCTCGCCAAGATAATAGTTAAATTGCTTTCCAACCCTAATTAGGGTTTTATATATTTTTTTTATATATAAATATATTAATAACTATGAACTAACCTATTAATTTAATTCATTTACCCTAGCCCTACACGGGCTAGGGTTTAATCCCCTTTTTTTTTCAAACCACTGAGTATTCTTTCAAATAGGGCCGAAACCCCAAGGCGGCGGCCATTATTTTATTGCAGGTTACAATGAAGGCGGCGGGGAGGGCCGAGGCGCCACTGTGTGGGCGCACAGTGGGCACCGCGACACCACTGTGTGTCCACACAGTGGGCGCCACTAGCGGCTCACACCACTGTGTGGCCACACAGTGGCGGCCGTGGCCATCCACTGTGTGTCCACACAGTGGGAGCCGAGCGGCCCGCACTATGTGTTCACACAGTGGGCGCCACACGACCCTCACTGTGCGTACACACAGTGGGGTCCGCGTGGAACGCAATTTCTTTTTTTTTCATTTATTTTAAAAAAAATATATATTTTATATAAATATATATATATATATATAAATATATATATTTTTATATATATAAATATATATATTTATATTTATATAAATATACAATCATAAAGTTATAAGGGTGAAAATATTCCAATATATATATATAAATTTTTTTTTTTAAAATAAGATTTACAAGCAAAGATTTTAAACTAAAGATAACAAAGGAAAAGCATTAAGTTAATTCAAATATATATATATTTATATATATATGTATATATATATATGATAAGCTTTTTAATCAACACTAATTTAAAATACAATTTAGAAATACATTTTAAGAACTACAATATACTTCTCTATAACAAATAGATTCATTGATTTTTCAACTAATTAAGCAATAACTTTAAACATTCCCTTTTTTTAAAATACATAAGATCTTTCAGCAAAAATAAACTCATATTTTCAACAAGTAGAAATCTAGATAAAATTAAATTGAAAGCTAATTTTTTTATTATAATACAAAGAAGCTTCTACATGCAAATCAAAGTGGCTGTTCTTTTTTGAAAAATCAGAAGTAGAAATCAAACAAGCTTTTACAACTCTGAGGTAATCCGCAAATTTTACAGGATGTTCCTTTGTTTAGCTACAACAATAACTTCAAGACTATTTTCAAGAATTACAACTTGCTTCTTTTTTCAATGAATGAGGCATACTTCTATAACAAATTTAATCAAATATTTGCAACTGGATATAAGTATCTTCAATAATAATCTTCTGTGTCTTTTCATGGTTCCTATTCTCTTTCTCCTGACTTTCCTGCATAATAGAAAACACAAATATGACCACAGAGTGCTCACCTCCCAGCCTAGGCTAGCTGGTAGCCACCCTCGAGCTCGGAGAACCAATTCCTAGACGGGTAACAAACAGGCAAACACATAGAAGGCATTACATATAGATTTTCTAGACACATTCCCAACTTGCCTTCACAGCACCACACTTTGGTGATGAACTTTTTCAAAGGGTGGTAGTGGACCAATACCCTGAGGAGAACTGCAAGTATGAAATAAATAAGAAGCCACCTCATGGCACAATAAATATATCAAGAATCTCAACCCCTTATTCCTTATGCCCACCAAAGGCATTCTAGCCTTATATCCCTCCTTATGACCCCCATTGCACAAACAGGCCATGCAGCAAGGGTCACACAAAGATCCCTTGTGATCGCTCTCAAAAGAGAGTCTCTCACTTGAGGGTTGTCACTGCTACCACCCACAAGATCCTCTTCTCGCCCAAGAGTAAGAGGTCTTGAGAAAACTCCCAAAACACAAACAAATCGTAATGCAAAAATACCAAAAGATTTTCTAACAAAAACATTCAAGAACACAGATTTCTTACACCAACAAACCTCTAGACATAAGCAAGAAGAAGACATTATAATGAATAACTAAAACCAACCTTAATCTGCCCAAAGGTATTATGATATTTGATGAAGAGCTGCCCAATCCACGAATCTTTTTCCTTCTACCCTTAATCAATTTTTCTATTCCATTATATTATTTTCTTTTCAAAATTTCTCTTGTCTCCAAAAATGGAGAGTGGGTGATTACCCTTCAATTCCCAAAAATCTTCCTTAAGAAGCTCACTCTCTGAGTTCTCACAAGTTTCCAAAACTAAAAGGGAAAGAAAACAAAAATGCAAAAAGCCTCTCCTTCGAATAAGAAAAATCTAAATTAGATTTAACTTCTAAATTTTCAATTTTCGCACAACTCAAAAAAGCCAATTTTTAAAGTGTTAAAAAGATCATTATAAAGTAGAAACTTGCCTAAAATTACCCCTTACCCCTAGGTATACCTTATGGGCTTTAGGAAACCCTATTAAACTACCCCTAGGTGTTCATTTAACCCATTTTAAACCCCTCTGAAGTTTATTTTCGGGTCAAACATAAGTTGACCACCCCAAATATTATATTCCCAAAGTATTTAAGACAACACATTATTTTATTTAAGAAGAACTATAATTTAAACACTTTCCCACCAAGAGACAAAATAAAACATTTAAATTTAAATCCACAAATGTGTCAAGTGACACCAATAAAACACTTTTACAAAAATAAAACATGAAATTGTCTCTTGTGGTTTTTACACAATAAATTTAAATAACACTTAACACTCATGCAACATATACTGTTATGAATAAAATACAACACAAACGGGGTGTTGTCTCTCCAAATAGACAAACCCTGGCTTATGAACATACATAAGTCTAGGTTTGATTCTCCATAATTTCCATGGTCACATGGTAAATTTCCTGCGCATCTCAATTTACACATTAGTACTTCCAAATATCCATATATAATACAATTCAATACTATAACAATGCACATCATTACTTGCATACAATTTTCATCTGCACAGATTGAATACATCTTTAATCAAGCAAATTCACATAAGAAATTTCATCCCAATTCACATAAACTAAACATACATCATAGTTCTATATTCAGAGTAAAGTCCTGCAAATTCAATAACGACATCTATCATTGCAATATCATCCTATCTAACAATCATGTAGTGTTCTATCTCATAAAGCATATAAGTAAAATCATCAAATCATAGCAATGTTATCCCAAATCCTGAATCATATAAGTTCTAGGTCTCAAAAAGCATCAAAATAAAGTATCCATAATAGTCTAAATATAAAATCCACTGAATGTCAGCCTTAGTCGAGGTGAGGCCTCGCATCCTCCCCCTCTAGGCATGAACTTCCTCCTGGAGTTCATCAAAGAGGTGGGGGTACTCTGATCTCATACGTGTTGCGTCCTCCCATGAAGCCGTAACCTCATCATAACAATCCCACTGGACCCTAACCTAGTCCAGCTCTCGACGTCGAAGGGCCAATGTCCGGCATGCTAAAATGTGAATGGGCTCCAAAGCTAGCTGCCCGTCCAACTCCACCTGCAAGGCTTCCCAATCTAAAATGTGAGACTCATCATAGATATACTTTCTCAAAACTGAAACATGAAACACATCGTGGATGCGTGACAGGCTAGGTGGCAAAGCTAAATGGTAGGCAACTGGGCCTATCATCTCCAGAATCTCAAAAGGTCCTACAAAGTGAGGTGCGAGCTTAGAACCCTTTCCATAACGGATTGGACTCTTATGCAGTCGCACTCTCAAGAAAACTCTGTCTCCAACCAAGCAACTATGATCTATCCTCTTTGCATCAGCATATTTCTTCTGTCTATCCTGAGCCTCTCTGAGACGCTGCCTAATCAAATCCACCTGTTGTTCCATATCCTGAACTAACTTAGGACCAATAACAACTCTATCCTCTATGCGATCCCAACTCAAGGGCGTCCTGCAAGGCCTACTGTATAAAGCCTGATAGGGTGGCATCCCCAAAGAAGTGTGATGCCCATTTTTATAGGCAAACTCCACTAAGGGAAGATACTCCTCCCACCGGGTCTGATGATCCATGACATACATGCGAAGCATATCCTCTAACACCTGATTGACCCTCTCTATCTGACCATCTGTCTCCAGGTGATAGGCTATACTGAAATTGAGCTTAGTGCCCATAGCTGCCTGTAATGACTTCCAAAAGGAAGAAGTGAAAAGAGAATCCCTATCAAAAATAATCTTGTGGGGTACACCATGTAGTCTAACAATGTCTCGCAAGAACACCTGTGCTACTGCTGGAGCTGTGAATGTAGTACGAACTGGTGAAAAGTGAGCTACTTTAGTCAACTTGTCAATTGTCACCAAGATAGCATCATGGCGACAAGAAGACATAGGGAGACCAATGATGAAATCCATGGATATAGTATCCCACTTCCACTCTGGTATAGCATGAGACTGAAGCAACCCACCTGGATGGCGGTGCTCCGCCTTTACCCTCTGACACTTGAGACATCGAGCTACTATCTCAACAATGAGCTGTCGCATTCCCGGCCAATGATACAACTGCCTCAAGTCAGCATGCAACTTCTTAACCCTGGGATGCGCTACATAAGGAGCTCTATGAGCTTCCATGACAATGAACTCTCGCAATCCTCCGGAGGAAGGTACATAAATGCGCCCTCTGTGGCGTAACAGTCCATCGGACTCCAAAGAATAATCCACATATTTCCCTTCTAGTGTAACTTGAGATCGTATTACCTGACAAACCTCTGCATACCATTCATCCTCTGACATGTGCCAAAGTATACGGTCTCTCAAGTCTATGTCCATGGATATGATGTAAACCTCGTGACGTCTCCTACTCAAGGCATCTGCAACTACATTTTCCTTTCCTTTGATGTAGTGAATGTCAAAATCATATTCGCACAAGAACTCCATCCATCTCCTCTGACGTGCATTAAGGTTCGGCTGAGTAAAGATGTACTGAAGACTCTGATGATCTGAATGCAGCTCGAAGTGATGTCCTAAAAGGAAGTGTCTCCAACTCACAAGTGCATGCACTACTGCTGCGAGCTCAAGGTCGTGAGTGGGATAATTAAGTTCATGAGTCTTAAGTTTCCTAGACTTGAAAGCTATGGCCCTACCATCCTGCATAAGAACTGCCCCTAAACCCTCTAGAGAAGCATCTGTACAAACCATGAAGTCCGCTGAGGGATCTGGTACAACAAGGATAGGAGCAATAGTAAGTGCCTTCTTGAGTTCCTGAAAGGCCTTCTCACACTTCTCTGTCCACTCAAATTTCTTCCCTTTACACTGGAGAGAAGTAATAGGGTGTGCGACTCTGGAGAAACCCTTGACAAAACGTCGATAATACCCTGCTAAGCCCATGAAACTCCTGACCTCTATTACACTGGTAGGCACTGGCCAATCCATAATAGCCCTAATCTTTGATGGGTCAACTGAGATCCCATCATCGGAGATAACGTGCCCAAGGTACTTGACCTCAGACCGAAAGAAAGCACACTTCGATAGGCTGCCAAACAACTGGTTATCCCGCAAACACTGCAATACCTGTTTCAGGTGCTCCTCATGCTCCTTCTCATTCCGAAAATATATCAGTATATCATCGAGGAACACAATAACAAAACGGTCCAGAAAGGTACGGAACACCCCATTCATGAGGCTCATAAAAACTGCTGGGGCATTCATAAGTCCGAAGGGGACTACGGTAAACTCATAGTGACCATATCTAGTGCGAAATGTGGTCTTGTGGATATCACTTTCCACTATTCTCAACTGATGGTATCCTGACTTCAGATCTATTTTGGAAAAGACTTTGGCACCCTGAAGCTGGTCAAATAAATCATCAATTCTGGGCAAAGGATATCAGTTCTTGATGGTTACTTTATTTAGCTACCGATAATCCATACACAATCGGAGAGATCCATCCTTCTTCTTAATGAAGATGACTGGTGCACCCCACGGGGATACGCTAGGACGGATATGACCCTTCTCAAGAAGTTCCTCTAGTTGAATTTTAAGTTCATTAAGCTCATTTGTGGTCATTCTATAAGGTGCTCTGGAAATTGGCTCGGCTCCTGGTACTAGGTCTATATAAAAATCAATCTCTCTACGGGGAGGCATTCCCGGTAACTTTGAAGGAAATACATCTAAATATCCCTTAAGGATAGGATGGTCATCGAGCGATGTTTCTTTTTCCTCCTCTTCCCCTCTGTCACTGATAGTGATAGCAAAAAGCTGACATCCCTTCCGCATGCTCCGCTTAAGCTGCATTACGGAGATCATATGAAGAGACACAGGCCTCTGAATCCCGGTGATAACTATGGGCGAACCATGATCATCCTCACACTCAATCCTTTCCAAGTGGCAATCCATCTTGGCCCTGTGAGCATAAAGCCAATCCATGCCAAGTACGATTCCGTAAGATCCAAGTGGAGTCACTCTAAGGTCTACTAAAGTGGTGGACTTGCCAATCTACAGCTGACATGCCCTAACCTCTGATTCTACTGACACTCTAGCCCCTGAAGCTAATTCCACTTCCCAACTAACACCCTGTCTAGTTGCCACTAGCCCGCAACGCTCCACCACCGATGGAGATATAAAGGAGTCAGTAGCTCCTGAATCAAACAAAATAGATACATTGTTACCTTTGATTATACCTGTAGATTCGATAACCGTGGCCTGATGCTCAGCCTGGCAGTTGTCAACCGCTGCGAATACTCTATGGGACCTGCCCATATCACCAACTGTCGGCTCTGAAGCGGCCATCCGCTGACTCCCTGCTACCTATCCCTGAGGGTAATCCCTCACCATATGCCCCATGGCTCCACACGTAAAGCAAGCACCCCGTGCCTGGAACTGGGCACCCTGAGGCCTAGAGAATGCCTGACCTCCTGTCCTACTGGATCCGCTGTACCCACCCCTGGAGGACTGCTGAGTCCCCGTCGGCTGTGTGTACTGCCCCTGTGCTCTTTGATCACGTTTCTGTCCCTGAGTCTGCCACTGTTTGGGCTTGGAGCCCTGCTGATACTATGGAGGCTTCTGCCTCTGGTTCTATGGTGTCTGTTGTGGAGGAGGGGGTTTGGAGAACCCCTGAGAATTTCGGTTGTTCCCTTTCCAATGTGGTTTCTGGAATCTATAAGTCTGAGGTGCGGGATTTCGGTTCTGAAACCGATCCCTATTGTCCGGTGGTCTAACCTGAATTTCCTCGGCAATCAATGCCTTCTCTATAGCAACCCGAAGGCTCTCTGGTGCGGACATCCTAACAAGCCCGACTATACCGACATTTAATCCCCTGATGAAGCGGTTTACAAGAAGTTTCTCATCCTTAAGATAATCTACATATGGCAACAACTCAAATAATTTACTCTCATACTGGGTTACTGACAAGCCTTTTTGTTGGAGATCGTGAAATTTGTCTATCCGACGCTGCCTGATGTGTTCTGATAGGTACCTCTCACAGAACCTTTCTGTGAATATCTCCCAAGTGAGTGTATCAGGAACTAATCCGCATTTGTACTCTTCCTGTCTCCACCAGGTGGAGGCTGTCCCTCTTAGAAGATGAACTGCAACACGTGCTTTCAAGTTGCTCTCATAAGAACACAATGCAAAGCACCTCTCAAGACTCAGGAGCCATGCCTCGGCCTCTACTCCATCTGTAGACCCTCCGAAGGATGGTGGTTGGAGGTGCATGACCTCCCTGATGAGATCCCCTGGATCTCGATGACCTCTCTCAAAATAAACTGGTTCCACTGCTGGAGGTGGTCCTGGCATATGCACAGACTCTGGCTCATTACCTCCCTGACTCTCTACAAGAATCAAAGCTGGGCTCCTGCTTCGTTCTCTATCAATAGATCTATGACTCCCAGAGTCATGACTCCTAACCTGAGGGTTCTCGGCTGGGATCCTTTCCTGAACTATGCCAATAAGATTCTGAATGGCTGCTAAGAGGTCTTGGTTAGGTTCATTGGGCTATTCGGGAGGTGCTCCTGGGTTCTCCTCTGGAACCGATGCCTCCCTCTCTACCTCATCGCATGCTATGCGCACACGTCTAGGACCCCATCCGCGCTTGCGAGCTTGTCGCGTCGTCAGAGGCATCCTAAGAGGAAAATAAGGCAAAACAATTAATTTATTTCTTTTTGAAATAAATTCAATTAAATTTCAAAGTCTGATAAAAAATCAATTTAACAAAATAATTTTAAATATTCTAAGGCGAAACGTAAGTGAGTAAGGTTCCTAGTGTGGAAACCTTGCTCTGATACCAAAATGTCATGCCCAAAATTTAGGGCAAAAATGGAACGATTTTTTTTTTTTAAATACTAATTTAATTAACAAGTTCGCTCACACGACAAGCGTTATTGAAATTTCCATAATTATATTTGAGCTAATTCTGAAACGAATCAAGCATCGATAATTTGTTTAATTCTAATTGCGGAAAAACTAACTGGTTTAATTTTATCTCCACGAGATACCTAGTCATGAGGTTTATTAAATCAAACATGCTAAAGAAAATAGGAGAGGAAATTTTAATTCAATCCCCAAATAAGACATAAAGTCTAAACATCTAATTTAAAATTTTGATACTCTAATTAAATTAACCGGGACAAAATTTAAGTATTTATTACATCAAATACATTTAAAAATTATAAAGGATAGGCTTACTTCTTATGATTAATATATTTCACTTCCCTTTTTACTTCCTATGAGTAATCCTACAGAAGTATTTAAATATTTAAAACTCTATTAAAAATATTTAAATATTTAAAACTTTATTAAAAAAGACTTACTCCAATTTATAATCAGAATGTATATATATATATATATATTTATATTTAAATATATAAATATATATACATATATAATTTTACATTATTTTTAATCCATCTAAAATTATCTCCCCAAGATAATAGTTAAATTGCTTTCCAACCCTAATTAGGGTTTTATATTTTTTTTTTAATATATAAATATATTAATAACTATGAACTAACCTATTAATTTAATTCATTTACCCTAGCCCTACCCGGGCTAGGGTTTAATCCCTTTTTTTTTTTCAAACCACTGAGTATTCTTTCTAACAGAGCCGAAACCCCAAGGCGGTGGCCATTATTTTATTGCAAGTTATGATGAAGGCGGCGGGGAGGGCCGAGGCGCCACTATGTGGGCGCACAGTGGGTGCCGCGGCACCACTGTGTGTCCACACAGTGGGCGCCGCTAGCAGCTCACACCACTGTGTGGCCACACAGTGGCGGCCACGGTCGTCCACTGTGTGTCCACATAGTGGGAGCCGAGCGGCCCGCACTATGTGTTCACACAGTGGGCGCCATGTGGCCCTCACTGTGCGTACACACAGTTGGGTCCGCGTGGAACCCGATTATTTTTTTTTTCATTTATTTTTTTTTTTTAAATATATTTTATATAAATATATATATAATTTAAAAAAAAAAATAAGATTTACAAGCAAAGATTTTAAACTAAAGATAACAAAGGAAAAGCATTAAGTTAATTCAAATATATATATATATATATATATATAAATTTATATATATATATATATGTATATATATATATGATAAGCTTTTTAATCAACACTAATTTAAAATACAATTTAGAAATACATTTTAAGAACTACAATATACTTCTCTATAACAAATAGATTCATTGATTTTTCAACTAATTAAGCAATAACTTTAAACATTCCCCTTTTTTTAAATACATAAGATCTTTCAGCAAAAATAAACTCATATTTTCAACAAGTAGAAATCTAGATAAAATTAAATTGAAAGCTAATTTTTTTATTATAATACAAAGAAGCTTCTGCATGCAACTCAAAGTGGCTGTTCTTTTTCGAAAAATCAGAAGTAGAAATCAAACAAGCTTTTACAACTCTGAGGTAATCTGCAAATTTTACAGGATGTTCCTTTGTTTAGCTACAACAATAACTTCAAGACTATTTTCAAGAATTACAACTTGCTTCTCTTTTCAATGAATGAGGCATACTTCTATAACAAATTTAATCAAATATTTGCAACTGGATTTAAGTATCTTCAACAATAATCTTCTGTGTCTTTTCATGGTTCCTATTCTCTTTCTCCTAACTTTCCTGCATAATAGAAAACACAAATATGACCACGGAGTGCTCACCTCCCAGCCTAGGCTAACTGGTAGCCACCCCCGAGCTCAGAGAACCAATTCCTAGACGGGTAACAAATAGGAAAACACATAGAAGGCATTACATATAGATTTTCCAGACACATTCCCAACTTGGCTTCACAGCACCACACTTTGGTGATGAACTTTTTCAAAGGGTGGTAGTGGACCAATACCCTGAGAAGAACTGCAAGTATGAAATAAACAAGAAGCCACCTCATGGCACAATAAATATATCAAGAATCTCAACCCCTTATTCCTTATGCCCCCCAAAGGCATTCTAGCCTTATATCCCTCCTTTTGACCCCCATTGCACAAACAGGCCATGCAGCAAGGGTCACATAAAGATCCCTTGTGATCGCTCTCAAAAGAGAGTCTCTCACTTGAGGGTTGTCACTGCTACCACCCACAAGATCCTCTTCTCCCCCAAGAGTAAGAGGTCTTGAGAAAACTCCCAAAACACAAACAAATCATAATGCAAAAATACCAAAAGATTTTCTAACAAAAACATTCAAGAACACAGATTTCTTACACCAACAAACCTCCAGACATAAGCAAGAAGAAGACATTATAATGAATAACTGAAACCAACCTTAATCTGCCCAAAGGTATTATGATATTTGATGAAGAGCTGCCCAATCCACGAATCTTTTTCCTTCTACCCTTAATCAATTTTTCTATTCCATTACATTATTTTCTTTTCAAAATTTCTCTTGTCTCCAAAAATGGAGAGTGGGTGATTACCCTTCAATTCCCAAAAATCTTCCTTAAGAAGCTCACTCTCTGAGTTCTCACAAGTTTCCAAAACTAAAAGGGAAAGAAAACAAAAATGCAAAAAGCCTCCTCTTCGAATAAGAAAAATCGAAATTAGATTTAACTTCTAAATTTTCAATTTTCGCACAACTCAAAAAAGCCAATTTTTAAAGCATTAAAAAGATCATTGTAAAGTAGAAACTTGCCTAAAATTACCCCTAACCCCTAGGTATACCTTATGGGCTTTAGGAAACCCTATTAAACTACCCCTAGGTGTTCATTTAACCCATTTTAAACCCCTCTGAAGTTTATTTTCGGGTCAAACATAAGTTGACCACCCCAAATATTATATTCCCAAAGTATTTAAGACAACACATTATTTTATTTAAGAAGAACTATAATTTAAACACTTTCCCACCAAGAGACAAAATAAAACATTTAAATTTAAATCCACACGTGTCAAGTGACACCAATAAAACACTTTTACAAAAATAAAACATGAAATTGTCTCTTGTGGTTTTTACACAATAAATTTAAATAACACTTAACACTCATGCAACATATACTGTTACGAATAAAATACAACACAAACAGGGTGTTGTCTCTCCAAATAGACAAACCCTGGCTTACGAACATACATAAGTCTAGGTTTGATTCTCCGTAATTTCCATGGTCACATTGTAAATTTCCTGCGCATCTCAATTTACACATTAGTACTTCCAAATATCTATATATAATACAATTCAATACTATAACAATGCACATCATTACTTGCATACAATTTTCATCTGCACAGATTGAATACATCTTTAATCAAGCAAATTCACATAAGAAATTTCATCCCAATTCACATAAACTAAACATACATCATAGTTCTATATTCAGAGTAAAGTCCTGCAAATTCAATAACGACATCTATTATTGCAATACCATCCTATCTAACAATCATGTAGTGTTCTATCTCATAAAGCATATAAGTAAAATCATCAAATCATAGCAATGTTATCCCAAATCCTGAATCATATAAGTTCTAGGTCTCAAAAAGCATCAAAATAAAGTATCCATAATAGTCTAAATATAAAATCCACTGAATGTCAGCCTGAGTCGAGGTGAGGCCTCACACTGTGGTATCCTTATTTCTCTTATTCTCATCTCTCTTTTAAGAGACCACATGACCAGTGCAGCATTGTATTTATTGAAAGTGACCCCCTCCATAGGTTTGTTCTCTTTTCTTACTGCCTCTAATACCAAGGCATTTGCTATATCCCACTCGGGGAGAATGAGTACCCCAGCTTGTGCCACCATATCTCTTCCTTGCTCAGGAGTGATAGTCTTAAACTCATCAGTCATTTCTTGCTTTATTTCCTCCTCAACCACAGCTGGATCTCTGTGGGGATGCTCACCTTTTCTCTTTTCACACCTAGTATTAAACTTATCAATGTTCTGCTTCCACACAAACTGCATGAAAGCTCCTGATGTAACAAAGTTATTGTCAGCCAAGAAATCTTCACTAGCTTGCTTAATCTCAGGATCCCACTCTTGGCCATTGAACTCATTAGCAGTGATATTCATTTCAGCAGTAGGGGGCCCTTATGGCATTCGCTCTTCAACTTCATCATATGTATATGCTATCTCTCCAAGGCTACCTAACTACAATAGTTGGTCAGCCACTACCTGTTCATCTCCTATATGAATAAGGGATTGAGATGGAGAATACAAAGGTTGATCAGATTGTATTTCTTTTCCCACCCTTTGTTTCTTTGGGCTATCTTGAGTGTCAATGACATCATGTATCTTCCTCTTCCCCTTTGAAGTGGAGGGATCCCCTGTTGTAGGCATCAACACACTATAATTAGACTTTTTTATGCAACATGTAATCACCAAGAGGGATTGCTCTGATAGATGCAGAGCTACTTAGAACCAGTCTTTCTTTCTCAGGGTTGTTTTTAATTACAACATCCCTCTTTTCTTTCAAAGTCTACATCACATCCTCAAAACAAAGAATTAGAAACTTTATCTTCTCCTCAAAAGGGTGGAAGCTAGACAATGGGTCATAGCTGGTATCAAAATGATGTACAAACTCTAAGGCCTTTTTATAAGCCACCCATTTTTCCTTCCTCAACTCTTGCTCATCTAGATCAAACTCATTCCTAATGAGGTCTTCAGGAAATTGGAATTGGTGGGGTTTACCTCTGCATATTGCCATCTTTCTAAACATGTCATTGAAGAAGTCTTCAGGATCAGCACACCAGGAGACTGCAGTTGAAAAATGATATGGTTGAAGGAAATCTCCAAAACGCTTCCAACCTTCTTTGATTATCACAAATTGGTGTGCTATGGTAACTCTAGGGAAAATGGTCCCTTTACCTCTGCCTGTTAACTCTGCCTCCTGCACAATACCAATTTTCTTGAGGATCTCTACAGTTCCCACTTTAAGAGGGACCTGATAGGGTAACAAAAATGGAGTGTCTATGAAACCATATACTCTAAAAACTATGGAGATAGGGTATAAGTAGATATCACCCCAATTGTGAACAATTTTTATATTCTCTGCAAACTCTTTTGCCCTAATGAATTCCAAAAGAACCTTGGGGACTCTAGGATTCTCTGAACAGATAAGAGTCCTAATCTTGGATGCAAAAACATTTATCAAACTTTAGAAAGGTTGCATCTCCTCTATCCCATGATAGCACTGTACTCCATAATTGTATTGGCATCTTTTCTCCATCATTCTCTTTTACAAGATCCATTCCACTTACAAAATAATCGCCACCCTTGAATAAAAATAAATGCATAAGGAGGGAATACCATCCAAAAGGCCTATCAACCTTCCCATTCTTTATTCCTATCAATCCTTCATGGATAGCATCATTGATAAAGGAAGCATAATCAAAAGTCAATACAAGAGAAGGATTCAATATTTGAGCAATCATTAACATGTAATGAGTGGGCATATTTGCCTCAGCATCCTCTCCTAAAATTTGGCAGAGTGAGCAGTATAATCCCTTAGCCCCAAGGGTGAACAAGTTTAATGAGAAGGGTTCTTCAGTGTTGGGTCCTATAACTGTCAACCCACCTATCTGGACAAAGAATTCTTTAAGAGGCCCATTTCTAAGGTGGTTCCTCTACACACTATATACTTGAGCTAGTGATTTGAAATTAATAGGTTATAGAAAATTGGTAAACTCACTAAGCCCCAAAGCATTTTTGAACTCCTCATTATTTATTTCAATGAGGGTATTCTCATTTATATCCCTAATACTTCTTGTGACTGGATCATAATTGAGTGCAATCTGAGTTAGGAGATCCACATCCATGAATACTCCTAGAACTACCAATTTTCCCACATCTAGCTCCCAGATACTATTCTGTGGGGCTGAGGAGTTTGTCATGCCAAATCCAACCTTGAATAACCCCAACCCAGACAACCCAACCTGTGGGTCTCTTAGTCAATTACCTTTATCATACAATCCCTCCCCTATTTTTAGGCGAGGAGCTCTGGGCACAAGTTCTTTTATCTTTGCAGCCAAATTAGTTGACAATGTCAACTATTCAAGGAAATCATCACAAATATCCTTTCCTGGTAATAAACTTTTCCTGAGAATTCTCTCTTAGGTGCCATCTTAAAATTATGCAAGCAGTCTAACAATTACCCCCAATTGTTCTATGACAAATCAAGACCTTAATTAAAACACGCTACTAAGTGATTGCCAAATAAGAGTATAAGAGAACCTATTTTTTGCTTGAAGGAATCCACTATCCAACTGAATAAATTTGCTTTGTATTTGAAGAAAATAGCTTTGCAACTGCATCTCTACAACAATTATTTAGAATGATACCTTCATTTAATTGATATGAGATCATATATGGTACTCAAGCTCTTAACTGCGACATTGATACCACATGCTTCGACCGTTCCTTCAGAAATTAATTCATAAAAGAATTCAAAATTTTCGCTCCAACAGGTCACAACACACCTGCACATTTTTTCCTTTCGCTCTTTCACCATTTCATAGAGCATAACCTTCAAGCAATTTTGACAAACATAATCATGCCAGTCGTCCAATCAAATGGAACTTGATTGGTTTTTACACTATCTTAACATCTCTGCCCTTCCATCAGGCCCCACCTCTTTTTGCTACTTCGCAGGCTTTATCTCGCGAGCACTTTTCTTTTGTGAAGCTACACCAGGTGTTAGATGAGACTCTAACTACTCGGCCTTTAACTCTTATCGGGACCATCAGCTTTTTCACTAACCGCGCCTTATCTTGAGGGCTAACAGTTTTTCTCTATTTCGCATAGCTTAACCCACTTTCAACTTTGGGCCATGAAACAATGCGAAGTGTTGCATCAATCCTAAGATGACCATCCTTTAAGTGAAACCTTTATGCTTGCATCACTTACCCGCTCTCCCACTGGTTACCAAATACCATGTGGTGCTCAGCCATTAGCCTTGGAAAACTCTTTGAGTTTAGTTCAGAGTCAGCCACGTGTCCTATTTCACTTATAACCGTCGGTTACACCTTGGTAGTCCCATTTCTTTTGAAAACACATGTCAATCGACACGTCACCATCTAGCATTACGCCGGGAAGAACCTTTTTTTCTCTTTTGCCATTTCGCGAAGCATATCCCTCGGTTAGTTTGTAGTCTTGAAACAACACGGGCCCTTGGATCAAAATCAGAGTTGATCCCCTTTTACCTTCATGCTTTATCTATTCTTCGGGGCACAAAAACCTTTCACTGTTTCACTGGTTTTAAAACATGACCATTTTACCTTCACGAATACATGCAGACTGTTAGATTATATTTGAATTGCTTGATGCTTAACAACTTAACTAAATCCAGCAGACGTGGGCCCTCTTATTCAACATTATCCACCTGGCATCTAGTTATTTTCGAACTGACATGTCCACCTTTTATTCATTGAGAGGACACATCTAATTCCACCTCATCCTTGCCACCTAGTTCTGCCAAGTCACTTTCACACACCATGACATGAATCATCCTCTCGGACCCACCTTTTTAGCCTTAAATCCAACTTGCTGAATACTTTGAGTTTCTGCCATGTGTCTTTATCTAATTTGCCATCTCGACCAATTGGACTACCTGCTTGGAGCGCCATGTCATTTTGCTACTTTGCCAAAGCTAACTGTCAAGCACCTTCCTCTTGTGAAGCTACGCTAACCATCGGTTCAGATTGGACTTGATTACCTTTTAGCCATTTGAAAAGTCTTTGCTGCAGGGTCTCACCAAACCTTTTCACCATGTTGTGAAAGGTAACTTGCTTGCTTGTTTCGGCTATGAATCAATGCTAGCCATTAGATCTTGAGAGAGATGGAGTCCCGTTAAACCCGACCAAATGTGCACCATTGAACATGCTTTTCCTTTCGCCATTTCACAAGACTTAAAACACTCGCAACTTTGCCTAACGAAATGGTGAAAGTCATAGATCCATTCAAGAGCTGCATGACATTTACTGGGCCCGACAACATTGGGAGGAAAAAAGACAAGGCATAAATTTTATGATTATTTAATGACCGCCTAGGGAAATGACAATGGGGGGACACTTCATATGACCCCAAGACCCATTACTTAAGTGGATAAAGTAACAAAGGAATAGAAACTAGAGGGTTTTTGATCAAACATTGAGCAATTTTAAAATTTGAAGCCCTAAACCCTTAAGACCTAACACAGAATTGAAGCGGTTGATAGTGTGTTTGACTCAAAATTTCAAAAACTTAGCCAATTATGGGAAAAGAAAACCCATTTCTTAAACAGTGATAATAACGGCTCTGACTAGGGATTGTTGATTGAAATGTCAATGCAAGAAACTTAGAAAAATTTGGAGAATAGACCAAAACACAGACCCAAACAAAACAACAGGAAATAAACAAAATATATACAAACAAAGGACCTACTGTGCATGGACATCAAGAGTAATAATGTTTCAGGAATTGTCCATGCACTGAAAATTCCTGTACTTCATCATTCAGATCTTTCACAAAATATGAATCCTTTCCATTTAAATCACAGACCACAAAAGGGCCAACCCATAATGATTTGAATTTCTTATGTTTTCCCTTGTCCTGTCCTTTTGCATTCCACTAAAGAACAATATCATCAATTTGAAACTTCCTTAATGATGTCCTTTTATCAAAAAGGTATTTGGACTGCAATTGGATCTTCTGATTTCTCTTATGAGCTAAAGTTCTGAGCTCTTCCACCTCCACAATTTGGATCATTCTATTTTCCATTGGTTCAGATAGCTCCATGTCCTCATCTTGCAAGAATTTATAAATTGGAAGAAGATTATTCATTGGAAATCTGACTTGTGTACCATAAACCAATTCAAAAGGTGACATTCCAATGGCCTTCTTGACTATTATTCTATCTGCCCATAAAGCTAATTTCAATTTTTGATCCCAAGATCTCTTGTTTTCTTCCAGGATTTTCTTGATGATGTTCAAAAGACTTTTATTGCTGGATTCTGCTTTTCCATTCCCCTAAGGGTGATAGGGTGAAGAGTAAGACATGATTATTCCATGACTGGTACAAAACCCAACAAACTATTCTGACCTAAAACTCATGGCATTATCCATTACTAATTTTGTAGGTATTCCAAATCTAGTTATAACATTATCCATCAGGAAATCAATGACAACCTTACTTGTAGCTCTCCTTGTGGGAATAGCCTCAATCCATTTAGTAAAATAATCAATGACAACCTTACTAACTGAAGTACTTTTGACTTCAACATTATGTGTTTCAATATTTAGAAGATTAGACTCAGTCATGAGCTTAGCCAGACCTAAACCTCTCACCAATTTGGTGATCTTTATTTCCAAGTCAAATTCTTAGATTCTATTAATCCATCTGCATCTTTTTCCTGTAACTTCAGACTGGGATAGAATATCCTTAACTGCAGCATGTGGGACATAAGCAATGATATTTGCATTTACCAGATATGGCCTGAAAGCCTTGACAACTTTAACTAGAGCATAAGCCTGTTTCTCCATGGTTTCATATTTTAATTTTGTTGCTTGCAAAGACTTGCTATAGAAATCTATGGGATGTTCATATCCCTCATTATCCTTTTGTAACAACACTGCAGCTACTGTATGATATAAAGAAAAAGAGAATAGGGAGAAGGGCTTACTGTAATCAGGAGATTTTAACACTGGTGCTTCCTAAATGGCCTTTTCAATTTCAGCAAAAGCCTCTAAGGCTTCTTGATCCCAACAAAACTTGGTATCCTTTTTGAGTAACTTGACAATGGGCTTCACTATCTCTACAAAGTTTGTGATGAATCTCCTAACAAAATTTACTTTTCCTAGAAAGGATTGAATACCTTTAACATTCTTTGGTTTAGACACTTTGATTATTGCTTCAATTCTTTCAGGGTCTATCCTTACCCCTTCTTTGGAAACAATGTGTCCCAATAATTTTCCTTCAGTGACCCCAAAATGACATTTCTTGGGATTTAATGACACACCAAATTCCAAGGCTTTATTGAACACCTTTTTCAAATGTCCACAATGATCATCAGCCATTTTGGAGAAACAAGTTAGATCATCTTGATAAACCACCATGATGATATTAATGAATTCTTTGAAGGCTACATCCATGGCTCTCTAAAATGTAGCTCCAACATTTTTCAACCTGAATGGCATTCTCACATAGACATATGTTCCCCATGGAGTAGTGAAAGCAGTTTTAAATTGTTCAAATTCCCTCACTAACACTTGATTGTATCCTAAAAAACCATCCATCATGGATAAAAGATCACAACCTGTTACTCTCTGCAACATAGCTTCCATATTGGGAGAAGAGTAATTGTCTTTTAAAGAAGCAACATTTAAATTTCTAAAATCCACACACAATCTAATGTCCCCATTTTTCTTTCTTACTGGGACCAGATTGGAGACCCATGAAGAATGCCTTATAGGTTTGATAATCCCCCCTTCTCTTAACTTAGTCAACTCTTGCTGCATCTTAGTTTCTAATAGGGGATTGATAGGTCTCTGCTTCTGTCTGAAAGGCTTAGCATCTGGAAGCAAAGGAACTTCATGCTGAAAAAGTTCATGTCTATTCGCCTTTAGGTCTTCATAAGACCAAGCAAAAACATGTTTATATCTTTTCAATAAATTAATAAGGTTAATTCTAACATGAGGGAGTAACTTCTTTCCAATGTATACTAACTTAGGGGAGGACTCAATCCCCAGGTTTACCTCCTCCAATTCTTCCAACGTAGTGGTAGACTGCTGATGTAAGTGACTGTTATTATAACTGAACATGCTCTCTAGCTCTACCAACCCTTTAGGTATCTCATTTGTTTCCAACTGGACCAATTCATTTCCAAACACTATTTCCTTATTGTCAACCACCTCCACCAATGCATTGCAATCAATCTTTTGTCCATCATAATCATCAACACATTGGATGAACCTAAGAATATCTTCATCATCAGCAAAAACTTTCCAATTATACACATTATCAGGGATGGCAGGCCTAGATTTTATCTCCATAGTGGAGATGCCGGTTAATGTTGCATCATTATTCTTCAAGGCAACATTAGATAGAAAATCTGCCATAATATTTTTTGATCGCTCTATCCAATTAATAGAAAATTCATCAAAATGCTCAATAACATCCCAAACGACATGTTTATATCTCTTTAATCTATCATTTTTGGATGCATATTTAGGTCTTACCTGAGATGCAACCAATTCTAAATCCCCCAACACTTTCAACAGTTGGATTCTATGCCTTTTTGCAACCTCAAGTTCCAATAATAGGGCTTCATACTCTGCAGTATTATTTGTGCATTGGAAAGCCAATAAGAAAGAATACTTAAAAGTTATACCTGATCGGGATAAAAGAAGAACCCCTACTCCAGATCCTTCTTTGGAACAAGCTCCATCAAAATACATCTACCATAAACCATACTGTTGTGATTCTAATTCAACCACAATGGGGTCAGTATTCTTCAACTGGGGTAAAATCGGTTGTAGTCTAAAATTGTCAAGATCCACATCAATCATACAATTAAGCATATTAGGATCTACACTCTCAATTACTCTGGGAGCACATGGTTCTCTATACAACTTGACTTGATTCCCATTAATTGGAATGGTGGCATAAGACAAATCCAGTTGGACATTTCCTCCTACTTTTGTTGCCCACTAAATGGACAATAGCATACCATAATGGGGTTTAGTGTCAGTAACAATAACATCCATTTTATAAGTTGCCTTAGCGAATGCTGCTATTTTTACTTCAACATCTCTCATTGTACCTATCATAGATACCTCCCTATTATCCATAGCATAACACTTCCCATATACAGTGGTCACTAACAATCCTAGTTCTTTCATGACACCATAGGGCATCACATTAGCAGCAGCTCCTGAATCTATCATGCGGTTTTTTATCAATCGGTTGTTTACTAACAAAGTAAGATAGAAAGGATCTACCTATGAAGGCTCCTAAGTAATGGTGGTTCCAACATAAACCTTTGGAGTTTGGAATTCTTGATCCTTTCCAATTCTAGTTGAACTAGTGGGTAGGACTGTGTAATTGTTAGATATACTAGAAAATAAAGACAAAGCTGCATCCCTATGTTCTTTAATCTTTAGTAATTCTACTAATGGGATAGTGACCTTCATTTTTGTAAGAGCTTGAGCCATATCAAATGTGGAACTACTTCTCAAATCATTATTAGCTCTAACTCTTTCTACCTTGAATTGATTTTCCTTTTTTGCTATGGCGTCTCCTTGTATATCACTGGTATCCATACTCTTGGGTACATATTTAACCTATTCGTTCTTTTCTTGACCAATTTTAGGAACAGTAGTAGCACTACTTGTTGCCCCCTTTTGGGTAATCTCTTTTATGAACATGGAACCAGGTTCACCATGATCAGTGTCCTTCTTGGTGCTCCTTAAGTTATAATTGTGTTTTGCTTTAGCAATAGCAACTTTAGTGAGACTCTCAACCTGTTCCTCACTAGGCCTTCTAAGATGAACTTCTTCATCCTCAATTGTTACCACATTCAATGTAGGATGCCAATACAAGGTTAGTTCTCTTTGAACAAACCTTTCATTATCTAGCACATCACTGTATTCACTTTGTATAGATTCCTCATCACTTTCTATAATAGTCTCAAACATGTTAATGCCAGGCTTAGCTTCTTGTCTCATGGATTCTTCAAGAGCTTGAGCTACTACACACTAATGAGGAGAATGTGTTCCATCACAAGAAATACACCAAGGAGTATTTTCTATATTATGGATATTTTTCCCTTGTAAGAGATCAAGAGTGTCCTGATTTTGGGCAATTTTAGGCTTCTCATTCTGGGGTTTGCCATCTTTCCAGTTGGTATTATAAGGTATGTCATGCAATCTAGGGGGTCTATCTTGCCAGTTATAATGAGGTTTATCATTTTTGTTTACCTTGGTAGTCAGATCCTTCATAGAAATGACCAACTTCTCTATCTTGTCTTCCTCCTTAGCAGCTTTGCTAGGTTGCTATTTTATTTCTTGCCATAACCTACCATATGTTCTTCTTCCTAACTTCCCAGATGCTTTTCTATTACTTTCTACATTAATGGCAATTCTAAAAGAATCTCTCAAGCTATGTGGATTCTTATCCCTCAGGATATAGGCCATCTTAGAATCAAATGCATTGTAATAGGTATTCAGACACATGTTATCATCTAATCTCATCACCTGATACAATCTATGCATGGCCTTTTGAAATCTGGCATTGAAGTCGGTGACCATTTTGTTATCAGACTTTCTAATGTTATTGAATTCATTGAGCATGAAGATCACATTTGTTTTATCACCGTAGTGTTCTTGAAAACAATTCTTAAAATCCTCCCATGACCCTATGCTATTAACTGGAAGACCTCTGTACCAATCTCTTGCATCATCAACCAGGGATTGAACAAACAGTTTCATTATAACATCTTCATCCACTATCTCATAGTCATTTATTAGGTCCCCAAAAGATTTCAAAGGTTCTTTATCACTAATTGCATTGTTTCCAACAAATTTATGGAGTTTGTCCCTTAACTCAGTAGGAACATGGTTGGGATATCCTGGGATCCCATCAAAGAACAATTGTGTATACTGTTCTAAATTGATTGGTCTCCTTTGAAAAGGAGGAGCAACATTATTATTTCCCATGTTCATTCTAACTTTTGGAATTAGGGACTGAGGTACTTGGCCATGTTGATTGTTCACAGGGGTTTGACTCACTGATGCAGTATTAGCAGGCACATTAGGTTGAATCTTAACCGAGGGAAGGGAAATTGTTTGAGGATCGAGCTTATTAAGATCTTCTGATGGAAACGTGATAGGGGGAGCTTTTAAGTAGCTAATTTTTCTTTTCACTTCCTGATTTGCTGCTTCCAACTCAACTTTCTCTAGTTCCATTTGGAGATCCTCTTTTTCCTTCCTCATTCTTTCCATCTCTCTCTCATGAGCTGACAGCCTATGAGAAATCTCTTATGTATTTTTAGATCTAGATCCATCATTCACCCATTTCTGCTTTCCTTTATCAACATTAGTCCTAAGAAGCTGCAAATCACTAAGCACTTCCCTATTTGGTTGAACTACTGATCTATATGCTGGCTTAGCCTTGGGCATCAGAATTTCTTTGATCACAGGGCCTTCCTCATCACTCTTTTCTTTTTCTTTGGCCAATACCTCTAGATCAGCTATCTGTCTAAGAAGCCTATCTCTCTCCATTAATTTAGCTTTGACTTCCTTCTCCTTATTTGCTTCCTTTTGGGCTCTTAGGGAGATTAGGTGGTGAACCCTCCTATTCAAATCTTCAATCTCTTTTGACACTTTATCTTCATCAAGGAAATTTTCCTCAGAATCAGATATATTGACTTGATCTATATCAATCAAGTTGATGTTTCCATCGATTGTTCTAGGCATAGAATGTATAATTTCATTTGAACTAGTCCTATCTCTTGCAGACACACTAACATGGGATATATCTTGATTTACAGCATGAGCATTATCTATATTTCCAAACAATCTAGAATGGAAACCTAATATATCATGTTCAGATTCTCTAGAAGAAGAATTAGACTTTGCATAAATAGGTCGATCAGGTATCTTACCAGTATTGTTATTCTTTTCCACCCAAGAAACTTTTGATGGTTTGTGAAGCACTGATCTCTTCTGACCTCTTCATGACTACTCTAGCAAACCTTCTTGCAAAGTTTCACAAGGATGCTTCTTCATGAATGATCTGGTATTTTTTCCTTCTTGCATTACGCTTGTTTTCCTTTTAGAAAGATTTGTATTTCACAAGGACAGGTTCCAAGATAACAGAGTCACCACCCACAAGACTATGGGAATTATGAAAACAAGCTTAGAATAAAATGCAGCAATTCCACAAACACAATAATTTTCTTTACAAACTTAGGAACAAATCTGCATCTGGATCCTTATTGTGACTCTCCCCAGCAAAGTCACCACTTTTGTTGTCTTCAAAATCTGATTCACTTTAACATCCTTATAATGATATGATAACTCTGTATAGAAGAGATATTAAAGAGAAGGAAACTTCTAGGACAACATATGACAAGGTTTGATTTAACCTTCTACACTTCGGACCTACTCAAAGGCCAGGTGGGTATACCTTTGTGAACTAAATTCACACTTTTAAAAGATAAATCCACAGCAAACCAGTCCAGAAAACTAGTGGATCTAATCACCTTAAAATTAACTGAGACAAAGGAATGGATATTGTACTCATATTCAGTATTTGACCTACAACATATGTAATAGACAACCTCAATCTATACCAATGCCTTATCCAAGGTCACAGAGTCATCTAAGTTCAAACAATACTCTCACAATCAAATATCTATACATATCCCATTACTTTGGCTTCTGTAGATCCCTATATATGCTTGACACACATAAGAATTTATTCATACCAAATTAAACTATGCTCATTAAGATTCAAAATATCTCACAAGGAATTTACTGGTAGAAGTGATTCCTGCATATTTAATTCCCCTCTTGAAAAGAAAAGCTAAGAAACATATCTACTGAAAGTTGCCTTACAACCCCTATTCAAATGAAATAACCCTGGATTATTTAGAATGAAATAGTAAACACTTGCCAACACATTTGAAGATGACACAAAGTTTTAACTAAAAACCAATGGTCTGTATATTGATATTTTCTTCAAAAAGGTATTACAAGAAACCTTTGAATATTCTCCATTAAAACTTGGAAAAGCTCAGATAAATTTCTGCAGTGTTTTCTTACAATTCTTTGTGATTCTTTTTTCTACTAGTCCTAGTATCCATTTATAACAATATGGATGCATACAAAGCTTCAGAATTTCCTAGGAGATTTTGTTACAATCATTACATTTCAACAAGAAGCTACAAAATCTTTTACAAATGCCGTTACAAGTCCTTTTCAACCTCCATGACTTCTTCTACTTGTTGTCCAGTTGCAACCTTTTCTAACTTTTTAGGAGCGCCTTCTAACTGCACTACATCCTGGATGGCATATTTTCTTGTCCACTCATTGTACACATCATCAGCTAGCCATGCGGAGTTAATCACTTTTGTCTTTGCCTTGGCTAACCTTTTCCAAGAATTTCTCATTTTGTTAACCTCTGAATTGAGAAAACCATAATGAGATTTGATTCTCTGTATCTCCTCAATTGTTACAACAAAGAAGGAAGCATCTTCTAAGCTAATAATTCCTTTTATTCTAGCTGACAATTTGGCTTCTAATTCCTTAGGCCATACTTATTTTTTGTTCAATTGGTTAGGGCTTACAAAACATCCTAGGAGCAATTCAAAAACCTGATCAGTGTACTCCTTCTTGTGCAAATTGATCTTCCTGTCAGCATTATCAATTCCTTCTGCTAATTTTACTAGATCCTTTGTGGTGTCACAAGTGGATTTGATGATAGGATCAACCCCTTCTTCATCATAGGATACACAAATAAGCTCCAAATCCTGCCCTCTAGGCTTCCACTTGTCAAAAATAGGCATTAAAACCGCCTTATCTCCATTAAGCTCATTCCACATAACAAGAATCTTGCTCATGTTGTTATACAATTGTAGATCAGGAATTTGGAATTCATCAAAGCAGATAGAAATTAGACTAGCTAAATCACAAAAACTAAATTGCAAAGATAAGAAGTCCTAATTACAATCAATAAAGGCATGAAAATGAAATACTACGATAAAAAGCAAACCGAACCCTGTATCTCCTTCATTGTTCCTCCATTGTTCTTCTTTCTCCTTCAAATTACTTTGTTTGTGGATCTTACCTACAAATGCAAAAGCATTGTATGAAAGCAAGATTGACAAGATGAAATGGCAGTGTAAGGATACTAGAACCATGATTGATTCTCTAAAAATGTGATTAGATTCTTTGATTGAAGAAAATCATCCAATTTATAGACAAATTGGAGAGATGACAATATTAGCATGAAGAGATTTGAAAGGAAATTTCAAATCAAGAATGACAAATATGACAAATTATGACAAAATTGACATTTTCTATGTAAGATTGATTGATTGACAAATTATGACAAAATTGACATGAAAGATTTGATTGATTGACAAATTATGACAAAATTGACAAAATTGGCATGCCATTCCCATGAAATTAGGGGAAATATTAGAAAAAATTGAAGAAAATAGGAGAATAGAAATTAGGAATTAGGAGAAATTAGTAAATTGGAAAAATTGAGAAAAAAGATGAAATAGGAATTAGGTGAATTAATTAATAGGTTTTCATCCATTAATTAATTCATGAAAAAGACCTAGGACTAAATAAATAGATTTATTTAACCCACCAAGAAGAAGAAAAGGATTAAATGATCAAATCATAAAACCATAGAAATAAGAGGACAAGGAATTAGGTCAAGACAACAAGAAATTAATGTCGATTCGATCATGATTTTGATTGACAAAGGACCAATGCTGATAAATGATTGAGATTGGTTGATAAATTGACCAAGATTGACAAAGAGATCAAATTGATAGGCGCCAATTGACATGATTGAAGAGGACAAGGATCGATGATGAATCGATCGCAAAATGACAAGATTGACAAGGACAAGGATCGATGACGAATCGATCGCAAAATGACGTGACTGACAAGGACAAGGATCGATGACGAATTGATCACAAAATGATGAGATTGACAAGGACAAGGATCGATGATGAATCGATCATAAAATGACAAGATTGACAAGTTGATAATCGCAAATGATTACTAACAAGCTAAAGATGATTGAAAGATTGACAAGAGGAAAAAACCCCTAATTCTATCATCGATTAGGATTGACGATGTCTAAAATGATGATAAATGAGCATGCACCATGATGCGACAGGATAAGATCGACCAAAATCATGACTGAAGATTGCTATCGACAAGACCTAATTCGAAAGCAAGGAAAATGAGGAATGCAGAAGAAGGACTCGATGCTTGTAAATGATAAAGACCAAGTGCGCAACATAGAAGAAATGTTAATGCGATGCGAGAACCCTAAAATAAGGCAATGCGCAAATGTTAAAGTATGACTCCACAAGTGTTGACCATTTTTAGATGTCTACATTTTGGCCCTCTTTGAGACAATGAGATTTTAAGCATTGTTTCAAAGAACAATAATGAAAATGCCCCAAACAATAACAATGACATATGCATGCCCCCTCGAGGAATTGGCCGGTAAAATCTAGAAAAGAGGCCAATTGATCGATAAGAATGACAAAAAATGATAGGTTTGAATGGACTACCAAGACTGACGGAAGAAATGTTAGTAAGCAGAAATTAGACAGAGGATAGTTAGAGATGAAGGAAAACTTGCTTTCACAAATGCACATAAGTAGGTGAGAACCTTTATTTATTGTAGCAAAGCGGATGCAAAGCATCATGGAATTTAAGGCTAGAGCTAAAACACAACCCCTTTTGCAAAAGATAGACACATCACACACAAGGAATGAGTGAATCATCCTAGGGTGCATACATCAAGGGTCAAGGTATGTGCAGCGTTCACAAAGTGAACGTACTTATCACAGACACCCAATGATATAGTTGCCCCAGTTTGTGACAAACATTCCACAAACAACAAACACAACAAAAAAAAGAAAGGGACCATGAACCATCCCGGTCACTCTAAATCACTTAGTGACATCATTGAGAAACATAGGAACATGATCGAAGCCAAAGATAAATCCGTAAAAAGATAAGATGCACAAATTCAACCAAGTCAAACAAACAGACTAATCATCATTGTCAAAAGTGGAAAACAAGAATGATCATGTTGTCTAGTTTCAGGGAATGCGGTACCCCATCTAAGATAGGACACAGTCTGGTTTCGAGTATACCACACCCTATATAAGACCCATGATAATGTTGATAAGGACAAATGGTAATGTTGATGCTATTTTGATTGATGTGACAATTGTGATCAGGTTGAATGCTTGCTTGGTCGAACAGTTCATCTGTTAATGTGTGATTTCATTAAAGCACAATGTTTGATTGATTGTCATTGGATGTATGCTCAGCGATCTATCTATGCACATAGGGTACCATTTATTGACAAAATGCAAAATGCCAAAGAAATTGTTTTTGGATTTTGATGTTTTTCACTTTGTACGAATTTTGAGTTTTTTACAATTTTTTTGTTTTTTGTTTAGGACTTTATTTGACTCTTTAGGGATTTTTTCAGGACATTATATGATTTTCAGGGATTTTTTCGGGACATTATTTGATTTTTAGGGATTTTTTCAGGGCATTATATGAATGTTTTTGAATTTTGAAATTTTAGCTGAAAATGAACACATGATTTTTTTAATGTTTTTGAATGTTTTCAGGATTTTTTTCAATTTTTTTGATTATTTCAGGACCTTTTTCAATTTTTATGATTTTGCCCCTAGTGTCTAGGAAGGCAAGGAATATGACAGGTGAATAAATAGGCTTTCTAAAATGTTGGTGGATAGAGGGAAGACAAAGGCCTTTTATCTTGGAGACAATATGGATGCAATTTTCAAGGGCTATTGCGTGATAGGACAAGAGACTGGATATGACAATGTAAAGCAATAACATGGCATGAGGGACATGTCAAGAGGTTTTTGAAACTATGTTTAAATTTTGCGTCCTTATGTTAGATCAAGATCAAGGAATGAAAAAGAGTGTATGGATAGTGATAAGATATGGATAGGATAAGCAATACCAAGAATGGATAAGGGACATGGACTAAAGGTCGAGATTGGCTAAGGGATAGTGGCAGAAAGTTGCAATAAGCTAGGGAATATGGATGAAAGGTTATAATAAGAAAATGGATAAAGAACAAAAGCTATGATGGACTAAAAGCTGCAAACAAGATGTATGATGCTCATGATGATCCTCAGCCTTGTCAAGATCAAAGGTGGAAAGGGAAACTGGACATGAGGGACAATAAGATATGAAGGGTAATGACAGGGGTTCGATAGGATAATGGAACAATGAAGGACAAATGGATATGATAGGATAAAACCTGTCCCCAAGTATGGTATGCAAGAAGTTCATAAATTACACATGATGCCTATTTGCCAGGTTTTCATCATGGTACTTGCCCAAGGCACCTGTTTGCCAGGTTTTCACCAGTGGATGAATTATTTTTTCTTTACTTTTTTTTTTTGTCTTTTTTTTTTGTTTTCACTTTTTTTTTTTTTTTGTATTTTGACATTTTCAATAGAAGATGGACACATGATAGGGGATGGAAGAAGGACTCAAACATCTTTTTGTTTCGATAGTAGCCTTGAAAAAAATGGACCATGACCTTTAAAAGTATGCTCAAAGACGTTGGTAGGATAAGGACATGGAAAATAAGATGAAACTAAGGCAAGGATTTATGCAAAGGATGGGACCAAAGGGATCGAAGGATGGAAAATATGCATTGGATAATAGATAGGGTATTGGAAGAATTGGGCTTTAGTGGATGGAAATGAAGGCAAGATCAACATTGGCACACACCTTGAGGGGTGATGGACTGATGGAGGAAAAATAGATCTCAGATTGTGAGATTTGGATGGAGGAATAGCTTGGGATTTTGGGACATAAGGGCCCAAAATGGATGAAGAAGGTGATGGAGGAATAAATTTGAGAGGGTTGGATGGAGGAATAGCAACTTTGGGTGCCAAGTTGGATGTTTCTTTAGGCTTTTATGCTTCGAGGAGTTGCTTAGGGATCCACATGGTTTTTTATTTTTCATGCTTTTGTGGTCCCTTGGAGTGCATTGCTTCCACGAGGGATTTAGGAACCCATACATATTTTAACTTTTGTTTTTGATTTTGCTCGGTGGGCCTTTGTGGCCTTTTGGATATTTCTTTTTCTTTATAGATCATATTTTTCTTTGTTTTGACATGTCGATTATATTGGACATGTTGTTCCTTGAATACATGTGGATTTCTAGACTTATGACGTTTACACTTAGCATCCAAATTTCTTGGAGGGGGAAAGGAATGCATGGATGGATATGAATGAAATGGACTCCTTTTGGATTGATGAAATTTACTCAAGGATGTGTGCCTTTTCTAACCTTGCATAGAGGACAAAGGGATATAAGGACCTAAGATGGATGGAAGGTATGATGGGGAAGGGATATGTTTTGATTTTTATGGAGGGATACCAATGTCTTGAGAGTGAGTTGTGTAGACATGACCCTTAAGATCTTCTTTAATATGGAGGGGTTATTTCTCATGAAGGTCTACTCCTTTTCCTTTATGAATATCTTGACTTGTAGGATACTCTTTTCTTTGGGAAGAAGATACGAGTCCATTATGAGGTGGATATGATATGAGAGAAATAATGAGATCTTGAAGTGGATCGGATTGCACCAAAGTGGAAGAACCCATTATGCATGTCGAGGGTTCATGAACATCTTGCACTGACACGTTAAAATCATGAGGGGGATTAGGATCATGAAGGGGGCTAGGATTGTGTAGTGGACATGGTTCAATGACAAGCTCTTCAAGAGATGGAATGAGAGAAATAATGGGATCATCAAAAGAAATGCGATCTTGGAGTGTGTATGGAGGATTAAGACAAGGAGATGGAGGAACAAAAGGATCTTGTGGAGAATTTAAAGGAATAATTTGATCTTGACAAGGAGGAAGATCATTGGAATCCTCTTTAAAGGTGCTTTGCTCTTGACTTTTAATGGGATCATCAGAAAGGATGGAAGGGATGTCTTGATATTTCTTAGGAAGTGGAATGTCAATGGGATTTGAAAGGACATTGTGTTCTTGGATAGAATTGACAGGAATAAGTGAATCATTGTGAGTGTCTAGGGAAATGGGATCTTGGTCAACAATTGGATGGGATGATAAGGTTTCAAGATCTTGATCTTCATCTATTTCAAGACATGTTTCTTCATGCTGTAAATTATCCTCTTGACATGGGGTTGGACTTTGGATATGCATAGGGGATTTTGGCAAGGGATCAATGCTTTGGCACGAAGGGGATGGAATTTGAATGGGACTCTCTAAAAGAGAAGCATTTGATGGCATTAAATCTTGCATTTCCAAGTAGTACAAGGGATTTGTATAAATGAATTGATTATCTTGGCAATCAATTATGGATAGCCCTTGGATAATTTCATCCTTGGGTGTATTGTTTGATGAGGACAATATGGAAGGTTCTTGTGAAACTTCTAAAGGTGTAGGGTTAGATGCCATTGGAGATTCAATTTGTTTGTGGGGGGATGAGGCATTGCTAGACATAAGTGTATTATCTTGATCTTCCTCAAAGAACTCACTTGGTAATTTCCTTAAGATCCTTGCAATAAGGCCACCTTTCTTTCGAGGTTTTGACAGAGTTGTATCTGGAATTTGAACTTGTTTTTGGTTTGATGCCATGTTTTGATATTGGACTTGGTTCAATTGTTCTGACATGTTTGAAACTTGGGTTGGTGTGTGCTGGAACCTTTGTTTTTGAATGTTTGGTTGTAGTTGTTGACATTGATATTCCACCATTGGTTGAACTATTTGTGGACATTGTATAGTTGGTTGGACATATTGTTGAAATTGAACCATTGGTTGTATTGGTTGTATATGTTGGACCATTGGTTGTGTCTATTGGATATGTTGTTGATTCAAGATTTGATTGAATGAAATTTGACCAAATGAATTTTCATTTGGGACTTGATTGAAATTTATGCTTGTTTTTTGAAATTGTTTCATCATCTCTATTTGAGAGATGAGAGTTGGTATGTCTAATCATTTGATAAGAGCTTTTAAATTAATTGGCTCAAATTTTGGGTTTGGACCTTGAAATTTTTAAAATGTTTTTGACATTTGGGATCTATTCTTCTCAATGTTTTTCACTTTTTGTTCCAAGATCTCTTTTTCTCGAACTAGTTTTTCCTCTAGTTTTTGTATTTGGAGCCCTGTTTCATCATAAAAAGTTTGACCGATATTGCCTTGTTGTTGGGTTGGATATAATTGTGATTGCCTTGGATCAAAATTTGATTGCATTGTCGGTTGATACGTCAAACTTTGTTGCATCATTGGTGCTTGGAACCTTGTTTCAATAGACATGTCACTATGCAATGTTTTTGGGATTTTTGATTTTAAAAGGATGATGTATGATCTGCAACTAAATGCAACCTAAATAAATGAAAATGCAATCTATGGCAAGAATGCAACCTATGTTTTTGTTGTTTTTCAAGATTTGGACAAACTTTCTGGAATGCAAACCTAAAGACTCAACCTTGGGAAGTTGAAATGAAGCCAAGACCTTAAAGGACAAAGGACCAAATGACAATAGGACAAATTGACAATGTCTCACCAATATGCTTGGATACTAAGCTAGGTTTGACAAAAATGATATTAATAAAAGGACAAATTTTTAGACCAGGTCAAGACTCCCTAACAACAACTTAGGGTATTATCCAAAGTTTTGATTTTCCAAGTTTGACAAATCAAATTTTTGAGACTAAATGCAGGAAGGCAATGATTATGACAATGACTTAGGATATGAAAATTATCTAAGGACATGATATGACAAGATGAAGCCAAGACAAGATGACAATACAATAACAAGGATATGCGAAGACCAATGACTTGGAATATGCAAAATGCAACCTAGGCAAGACCTAATTTTAGCATGACAAGGATAATGCAAGAATGTCACCTAAATGGAAATCTAGCTTGGATATGAAAATGAAATGCAAACTTAGGGAAAATGTTCTTGGACCTAAGTACAAAAATGAGGACGCTTGCAATGAAAAGGACTAAAATGAAAGGAGATGACAATATGCCTTAGGACCTAAGTGGGACTATGCAAAACCTAGCCTAAAGTGACATGAAGTTTGCAACAAAGACATTCAATGTTTTGACAAGCCATGTTCAAATGTTGGATGAATACTTGGACAAATTTGGACTTTTGTTTCGATTTTGTTTTGAATTGAAGGTTTTTTATTTTGAAAACCCAAGTTGATTATGAGCACCTTTCGAAAGTTTTTTTTTTTTTTTTTATTTAACCTTTGACAATCATGGAAGACAAAATGTTTGTTTGACTTTGACTCAAGACAATCAAGCACATTTACAACAAATCCTATGGCTAGCAAGGACAATATCTATTGAATCCTCTAACAAAATACAACACTTAGCTGGATAGCTAGACGCTTGGTAGCACTGGCTCCCCCTTACAGTGCACTCACTTCTCGGGCATACCAAGCTTCGAGTTCAAGGGGCATCACTTCCCAAGAACTTTCTATCTCTAACTAAGGAGTACATGAGAGGTGTCTTCAACATGCACGTATCAAAACACCTGAGCCAATAGATAGAAGGATTTTGGCCTCTAAAACTAAGAGATTCTAGTAAGGGCATCCGTTCAGGTGGGTATTGATCCAGCGAATAAATCATCACAATACCATTCCAGCTCCCGTTGTCTACAACTTTCATTGCATCCACAGTTATTTAGAGTGGTTCAGAAGAGCTTGGCTTTAGCCTGTCACCACTTAGGGTCATTCCCTCTCACCAATGCCTGTGCGAAGTGCCAGGAAAATTGGGAGGAAGGCCCAATTCTAAGGGTTAAAACATGCAATCAAACTAAAAGCAAAAAAAGCATGCATGGTGTTCATTAACCTTTAAGAAATTAAATGTGCAACTACTTTAAAAATCACATGCAAGATGTTTTAATAAAAGTCTTTGACCACGTCTTGCATAAGATTTGTTAGTAGTTTCATTTTTAGTCTTTGTCACACGTAACGCCAAGGTGCTGTACAGAGAATTAGTAGCAAAGAAAAACCAGAATATAAGAACAGAATGAAAACAAAGTAATTTGCAAGTAAAAACATTGGTTTCACCTCTGTTTCTGGCCTTACACAAGCACAGAATGTATCACATAGGCACAGAATGCCTTGACACAGGTGCATAATGCCTTGACATAGGTGCAGATTTCTTTAACACAAGCACAAATCTCCTTAACATAGGCATAGATCCCTCCTACACAGGTGCAGAAGTGTCCAGAAAGCCCTGAGTTGCCCCATTTCTTGGGTTTTCACTTGCAAATCAGCTCAAAAGCACTCAAAAACATGGTTAAGAGGTTAGTTCACATTGGGTTCACCAGAAAATGTAGATCAGGAATTTGGAATTCATCAAAGCAATAGCTATTAGACTAGCTCAATCACAAAAACTAGATTGCAATGATAAGATGTCCTAATTACAATCAATAAAGGCATGAAGATGAAATACTACAATAAAAATCAAACCAAAACTTGTATCTCCTTCATTGTTCCTCCATTGTTCTTCTTTCTCCTTCAAATTACTTTGTTTGTGGATCTCACCTACAAATGCAAAAGCATAGTATGAAAGCAAGATTGACAAGATGAAATGGCAGTGTAAGGATACTAGAAGTGTGATTGATTCTCTGAAAATGTGATTAGATTCTTTGATCAAAGAAAACCATCCAATTTATAGACAAATTGGAGAGATGACAATATTAGCATGAAGAGATTTGAAAGGAAATTTCAAATCAAGAATGACAAATATGACAAATTATGACAAAATTGACATTTTCTATGCAAGATTGATTGATTGACAAATTATGACAAAATTGACATGCAAGATTTGATTGATTGACAAATTTTGACAAAATTGACAAAATTGACATGCCATTCCCATGAAATTAGGGGAAATATTAGAAAAAATTGAAGAAAATAGGAGAAATAGAAATTAGGAATTAGGAGAAATTAGTAAATTGGAAAAATTGAGGAAAAAGATGAAATAGGAATTAGGTGAATTAATTAATAGGTTTTCATCCATTAATTAATTCATGAAAAAGACCTAGGGCTAAATAAATAGATTTATTTAACCCACCAAGAAGAAGAAAAGGATTAAATGATCAAATCATAAAACCCTAGAAATAAGAGGACAAGGAATTAGGTCAAGACAACAAGAAATTAATGTCGATTCGATCATGATTTTGATTGACAAAGGACCAATGCTGATAAATGATTGAGATTGGTTGAAAAATTGACCAAGATTGACAAAGAGTTCAAATTGATAGGGGCCAACTGACATGATTGAAGAGGACAAGGATTGATGATGAATTGATCGCAAAATGACAAGATTGACAAGGACAAGGATCAATGATGAATCAATCGCAAAAATGACATGACTGACAAGAAAAAGGATCGATGATGAATCGATCACAAAATGATGAGATTGACAAGGACAAGGATCGATGATGAATCGATCACAAAATGACAAGATTGACAAGTTGATAATCGCAAATGATTACTAACAAGCTAAAGATGATTGAAATATTGACAAGAGGACAAAAACCCTAATTCTATCATCGATTAGGATTGATGATGTCCAAAATGATGATAAATGAGCACGCACCATGATGTGATAGGATAAGCTCAACCAAAATCATGACTAAAGATTGCTATTGACAAGACATAATTCAAAAGCAAGGAAAATGAGGAAAGCAGAAGGACTCGATGCTTACAAATGATAAAGACCAAGTGCGCAACATAGAAGAAATGTTAATGCGATGCAAGAACCCTAAAATAAGGCAATGCGCAAATGTTAAAGTATGACTCCACAAGCATTGACCATTTTTAGATGTCTACAACAATGATGAGGCCCCTATGGTGTTAGCAAAATTTAAAATTGTAGCCCTTACTCTTTCCTCAGATTTCTTTGCATATAGGGCTTGAGCCTATTTTAAATCCTCCAACTCCTAAGGAGTAATTTCAACCAACTGAGAGCTAGAAGGTGCTGGATAGGGTGGGAGCTCAATGATGGGGCTGGTAGGTGGAGGTCTTGTAGAAGAAGAGGAGATCATCAGTGTTGAAGACTCACCTTGATGGTAATGTCCTGCCAACTAGCTTTGTAGCTTGGCAATGATGTTGTCCTTACCCCTTACCTCTTCCTTGGCACTATTATAGGCTTTTAAAACTATCTCCAGCTTAACCTAGAGATCTGCCTTTTCCTTAGCCTCCCTTTCTGCTACTGCAACATTAAAATTTGTAGTTTCTAGCATAGTGCTAGTAGCCTCCACTACCCCAGTGCTCTGCACTCTTTTTACTATCATTCAACCAAGGTAACTTGACCCTCGGGTATCCTTATTTCTCTTATTCTCATCTCTTTTAAGAGACCACATGACTAGTGCAGCATTGTCTTTACTGAAAGTGACCCCCTCCATAGGTTTGGTCTATTTTCTTACTGCCTCTAGTATGGAGGCATCTGCTATGTCCCACATGGGGAGAATGAGTACTCCAGCTTGTGCCACCATATCTCTTCCTTTCTTGGGAGTGATGGTCTTAAACTCATCAGTCATTTCTTTCTTTATTTCCTCCTCAACCATAGCTAGATCTCTGTGGGGCTGCTCACCTTTTCAATTTTCACACCTAGTATTAAACTTATCAATGTTCTGATTCCACACAAATTGCATGAAAGCTCCTGATGTAACAAAGTTATTATTAGCCAAGAAATCTTCATTGGCTTGCTTAATCTCAGGATCCCACTCCTGGCCCTTGAACTCATTAGTAGTGATATTCATTTCAGTAATAGGGGGCTCTTCTGGCATTCCCTCTTCCACTTCATCATATGTATATGCTATCTCTCCAAGGCTACCTAACTGCAACAGTTGCTCAGCCACTACCTGTTCATCTCCTATATGAATAGGGGATTGAGATGGAGAATACAAAGGTTGATCAGATTGTATTTCTTTTCCCACCCTTTGTTTCTTTGGGCTATCTTCAATGTCAATGACATCTTGTATCTTCCTCTTCCCCTTTGAAGTAGAGGTATCAACAGACTATAATTAGACTTTTTATGCAACATGTAGTCACCAAGAGGGATTGCTCTGGTAGATGCAAACCTACTTAGAACCAGTCTTTCTTTCTCAGGGTTGTTTTTAATTAAAACATCCCTCTTTTCTTTCAAAGTCTGCATTACATCCTCAAAACAAAGAATTAGAAACTTTATCTTCTCATCAAAAGGGTGGAGCTAGACAATGGGTCATAGCTGGTATCAAACTAATGTACAAAATCTAAGGCCTTTTTATATGTCACCCACTTTTCCTTCCTCAACTCTTGTTCATCTAGATCAAACACATTCCTAATGAGGTCTTTAGGAAATTGGAATTGGTGGGGTTTACCTCTGCATATTGCCCTCTTTCTAAACATTCCATTGAAGAAATCTTCAGGGTCAGCACACCAAGAGACTATAGTTGACAAATGATATGGTTGAAGGAAATCTCCAAAACACTTCCAACATCCTTTGATTATCAAAAATTGGTGTGCTATGGTAATTGTAGGGAAAATGGTCCCTTTACCTCTGCCTGTCAACTCTGCCTCCTACACACTACCAATTTGCCTGAGGATCTCTGCAATTCCCACTTTAAGAGGGACCTGATAGGGTAGCAAAATTGGAGTGCCTGTGAAACCATATACTCTAAAAACTGTGGAGACAGGGTATAAGTAGATATCACCCCAATTGTGAACAATTTTTATATTCTCTACAAACTCTTTTGGCCTAATGAATTCCAAAACAACCTTGGGGAATCTAGGACTCTCTGAATAGATAAGAGTCCTAATCTTGGATGCAAAACATTTATCAAACTTTAGAAAGCTTGCATCTCCTCTGTCCCATGATAGCACTGTACTCCATAATTGTACTGGCATCTTTTCTCCATCTTTCTCTTTTACAAGATCCATTCCACTTACAAAATAATCGCCACCCTTGAATAAAAATGAATGCATAAGGAGGGAATACCATCCAAAAGGCCTATCAACCTTCCCATTCTTTATTCCTATCAATCCTTCATGGATAGCATCATTGATAAAGGAAGCATAATCCAAAGTCACTACAAGAGAAGGATTCAAGATTTGAGCAATCATTAAGATGTAATGAGTGGGCAAATTTGCCTCAGCATCCTCTCCTAAAATTTGGCAGAGTGACTAGTATAATCCCTTAGTCGTAAGGGTGAAAAAGTTTAATGAGAAGGGCTCTTCAGTGTTGGGTCCTACAACTTTCAACCCACCTATCTTGACAAATAATTCTTTAAGAGGCCCATTTCTAAGGTGGTTCCTCTGCACACTATATACTTGAGCTAGTGATTTGAAATTAATAGGTTCTAGAAAATTGGTAAACTCACTAAGCCCAAAAGAATTTTTGAACTCCTCATTATTTATTTCAATGAGGGTTTTCCCATTTATATTCCTAATACTTCTTGTGATTGGATCATAATTGAGTGCAATCCAAGTTAGGAGATCCACATCCATGAATACTCCTGGAACTACCAATTTTCCCACATCTAGCTCCCAGATACTATTCTTCAGGGCTGAGGAGTTTCTCATTCCAAATCCAACCTTGAATAACCCCAACCCAAACAACCCAACCTATGGGTCTCTCAGCTAGTTACCTTTATCATACAATCCCTCCCCTATTTTTAGGTGAGGAGCTCTGGGCACAAGTTCTTTTATCTTTGCAGCCACATTAGTTGACAATGTCAACTGTTCAAGGAAATCATCACAAATAGTCCTTTCCTTGTAATTAACTTTTCCTAAGAATTCTCTCTTAGGTGCCATCTTAAAATTATGCAAGTAGTCTAACAATTACCCCCAATTGTTCTATGACAAATCAAGACCTTAATTAAACATGTTGTTAAGTGATTGCCAAACAAGAGTATAAGAGAACCTATTTTTTGCTTCAAGGAATCTGCTCTGCAACTGAATAAATTTGCTCTGTATTTGAAGAAAATAGCTTTGCAACCGCTTTGCTGCAACAATTCTTTAGAATAATATGTTCATTCAATTGATATGAGATCATATATGGTACTCAGGCTCTTAACTGCGACATTGATACCACATGCTTTGACCGTCCCTTCAGAATTGAATTCATGAAAGAATTCAAAATTTTCGCTCCAACGGGTCACAACACACCTACACATTTTTTCCTTCCGCTCTTTCACCATTTCATAGAGCATAACCTTCAAGCAATTTCATCAAATGAAATCATGCCACCCATCTGATCAAATGGAACTTGATCAGTCTTTACACTGTCTTAACATCTCTGCCCTTGCATCAGGCCCCACCTCTTTTCACTACTTCGCAGGCTTTATCCCGTGAGCACTTTTCTTTTGCAAAGCTATGCCAGGTGTCAGATGAGACTCTAACTACTCAGTCTTTAACTCTTATCGGTACCGTCAGCTTTTTCACTAATCGTGCCTTATCTTGACGACTAATGGTTTTTTGCTATTTCGCATAGCTTAACCCGCTTTCAACTTTGGGCCATGAAACAACGCGAAGCATTGGATCAATCCTGATTGACCATCCTTTAAGTGAAACCTTTACACTTGCATCACTTACCCGCTCTCCCACTACTTACCAAATACCACATGGTGCTCAGCCATTAGCCTTGGAAAACTCTTCGAGTTCAGTTCAGAATCAGCCACATCTCCTATTTCCCTTATAACCACCGGTTACACCTTGGCAAGCCCATTTCTTTTGAAAACACATGTCAATTGACATGTCACCATCTAGCATTACGCTGGGAAGAACCTTTTTTTCTCTTTCACCATTTTGTGAAGCATATCTCTCAGTTAGTTCGTAGTCACGAAACAACGCGAGCCCTTGGATCAAATCAAAGTTGATCCCCTTTTACCTTCATGCTTTATCTATTCTTTGGGGCCCGAAAACCTTTCACTGTTTCACTGGTTTTAAAACACAAGCATTTTACCTTTGCGAATACACGTGGACTGTTAGATTATATTTGACTTGCTCGATGCTTAACAACTTAACTGAATCCAGCAGACGTGGGCCCTCTGATTCAGTATTATCCACCTGGCATCTAGTTATTTTCAAACTGATATGTCCACCTTTTATTCACTGAGAGGACACATCTGATTCCACCTCATCCTTGCCACCTAGATCTACCAAGTCACTTTCACATGTCATGACATGAATCATCCTCTTGGACCCACCTTTTTAGCCTTAAATCTGACTTGCTGACTACTTTGACTTTCTGCCATGTGTCTTTATCTGATTTTCCATCTTGACCAACTGGATTGCCTGCTTGGAGTGCCATGTCATTTCTCTACTTCGTGAAAGCTAACTGTCGAGCAGCTTCCTCCTGCGAAGCTGTGCTAACTGTCGGTTTAGATTGGACTTGATTACCTTTTAGCCATTTGAAAAGTCTTCGCTGCAGGGTCCCGCCAAACCTTTTTGCCATTTTGTGAAAGGTAACTTGCTTGCTTGTTTCGGCTGCAAATCAACGCTAGCCGTTAGATCTTGAGCGAGATGGAGTCCCATTAAACCCGACCAAATGTGCACCATTGAACATGCTTTTCCTTTCACCATTTCGCAAGACTTAAAATAATCACAACTTCACCTAACGAAATGGTGAAAGCCGTAGATCCATCCAAGAGCTGCATGACATTTACTGGGCCCGACAACATTAGGAGGAAAAAAGACATAAGGAATAAATTTTATGATTATTTAACGATCGCCTAGGGAAATGACAAGGGGGGGACACTTCATACGACCCCAAGACCCATTACTTAAGTGGATAAAGTAATGAAGGAATAGAAACCAGAGGGTTTGTTATCAAACATTGAGCAATTTTAAAATTTGAAGCCCTAAACCCTTAAGACCTAACACAGACTTGAAGTGGTTGATAGTGTGTCTGACTCAAAATTTCAAAAACTTAGCCAATTATGGGAAAAGAAAACCCATTTTTTAAACAGTGATAACATGACTTTCTATCACACTAGCATTAATACCGCCAAGATTCATCAATCCTTCTATAACATCCTTTACCATCTTAGAAGCATCTTTCATAAACTTATCTCTTTTCTTCCTCTCCTTCATCATAGCTACATCACTTTCAATGGTTTCTGCATTACCAAATATTTCCTTTGTTAGTTCCGGTGGAGCATCTAGAAGTATTTTAGCACATGAGTCCAAGATGTGAGAATCCACCTCATATGCCATTTCAGTAATCCAGATAGTTTTGGGTCTAACTGCTTCCATCCAGATTTCATCTCTTTTCACTACAAAGCATATTGTTTATCATATTTATCCATAATACTTTGGGGAATCCTTTCCCTTTGTCTCATTTTAGCTTGGAAATTCTTAAAGTAATCTTTTACCAGCTTATCACCATCGGATCCCATACCGGTGATTGACTCTTTTATCTGTTTTCCAATTGAGGTATCATAGGCAAAATCCTTATGTCCTTAATTGGGGATCTCTTTTGAAAAGTAAAGCATTAAACATACTATCAAACTTCCAAATTTGAAGGTTTCTTTTCTTATCACCTTTTATGTTATGCAAATTCTCTAATAGATCATCCTTTAACCATTCACAAATATCAATCTTTGCATTGTTCAATATCATCTCATGTGCACTATGAATGCATGAACTAGATATAGAACTCAACCTGTTTGTATGACCAACTTTATAGCCAATGACCATGCTAGCAAATTTAACATTTTTATCCTTTATATCATTGACCCTAAGTGATCGGTTGTCAAATGTAGCTCTGGTTAAGCTCATAACTTCCTTGTTAGGGATTTTCTTCTTCTTGTCAGGTCTAGAACCAGTGCAAGGTAAGCCAGTAACAACTATTATAGCTTCCTTGGTAATCTTAAATATTGAGTCCAACCACATAAATTCATCATGAACCCTTCTAAGGACATAGCAGATGGCTTCATCTGAGAAATCTGGTATATGGAGGATATCTATGAAACCTAAATCCGCAACTACTTTATGTTCCAGTTTCACTACCCCATTCTTGTTAGTGATTATATTCATGTGCATGTTCATCAAATCTTTGGACCCTAAAATTTCTATGCAACAATGTATGTATGCCCTAGGGTCTTCAGCAAATGCGACTCCCCTCAGGATTCTAGAAAATGCACCAATAGAGTCATCCAGTTTTACTATTTTAGGAATGATCTTGAAACCAGGTCTACATCATTTTATGTTCTCCATGTTAGGACTCGGAGGCAACTGAGAGGTGGGGTGAATCAGTTGTCTATTAATTTCAACCCAAATATGACTTAACCAAACTTAGTGCATAATACCGGTAAACCAAACTTAATGTTGATAGATAGTTTAATAGTTAATAACAATACTGGTAAAGTTTAATGCATGAAAATGAAAGACAAATAATCATACACAACACATAACATAGTTATTTATACATGAAAACCCTATAAGGGGAAAAACCATGGTGGGAAACCTCACCCTCAATCAGATGATACTACTGCAGATAGCATGTGTGTACAAATGGGGTCTGCACATGCAGAAAGGCCAACTGTCTAGAGCTCACTGCTCAATCACAAAATGGGAGTCACACTAACTACAATTGGATGGTTAAATCCAATGATAATGTACTGCTCAAAATAGCATCTTCATATGCTGGATTCAGTACCGGTTAAGCTCTGATTGTCTTCCTCATACCTTCCTTGAATCCTCAAATGATGTCTGCATGTATAGCTCTGCTTATATTCACATATATCTTATTACAATCCTTTTTCCTCCTCATCTACATAATCTCACAAATGAGATCTTACATATATACCAAAACCTAAGACCAAATGTGTAGGTCAGATCACTAAGAATATTACAATAAAATCAATTACAAATGAATCGATATGTGATGCATGATGTTGGCTCAATGCATTTACAACAATAACCAATCAATAAAACATTTCCATAATGTGTCGTGTTGATCTGGAATAGATAACTCTTGTCGGTCCATAACCTAGACGGATTTGTCGGTAATAACAAATATGAAAACTCATTTAGACCAATAACCAAATCACCAAAACCAAGTGCCCAAACAATGTCTTCAACATAACCAAGTAATCTCTAGATGATAACAGATCATCCTCAGTACCAGTGAACAATATATCCCGTCAGTGAACCAGAGACCAGTGATTGTGCATAAGTCACTAAACATGTCGATGAACATAACCAAATATCTCCACAAGGATGAGTGTTCTCAAGTGTTGACAAGTGTTGACATCAATGACAAAACAATACAACACATTCATAATACCAACACTCCACAATGGTAGGGTTTTCTATAAATTCAAGAATAGAAGATGAAGATGCCATTGTGAAAGATAAATAGCTTTTAACTATGAAATCCTTGAATGCTCTGAAAAGACCTTTGTTGCTTTACCTTTAGAATGCCTTTTCTCAATTTTGCTCTCTTCGAATGCTTGGATGCTTGGTGAATTGAAATGAGAAGTTACAATGCCTTTATAACCAAAAATTGACTTAACCCGCAATAAATGCTTTGCCAGTGAAGTGAAAACTCCACATATCCACCAGTAAAGAAGAATTATAACTTCTTACCACCAACCAAGGGTAAATGCATGATTTTAAATTTCTTGGCTTACCCTAAGGATTATTCCTTAGTTAGAAAATTATCTTCCTAATCCATTGTTTAGAAAATTCTTGCTTGATTTCAGTCACCTTTTCTTTGCCTTTGTTATTGGATCCTTTATTGTTTTCCAGTATAGTCTTCTACAAAATTTTGTAATATGCCCAATCTTGTTACATGCATAACAAGTTACATTGTTTCTCTGAATAGCCTTTCCATAACCTTGACTAGTTTGAGTTTTGCATTGATTAGCTAAATGTCTAAATCTACCACAAACATAGCATTTCACATTCATTTTGTAATTGTCTGAGTTATGACCATTCTTATTGCATTTGGAACATTGACTGGTGGGTAAGTTTGTATTCTGATTATTCCTAAATCTGCACTGATTTTCTCTATGACCAAATTTGTTGTAATTAAAACATTTCCCATTAAATTTATAATCATTAGGTTGCCTTACCAGTTTGTTGTGATCATGATTGTTTGTAGTCTTGAAACTTTTTCCATGTTCAAATCCAAGTCCAATTGTTTCTCCATCAGGTTTTTGACTCTTCAACATATCATCAAGATTATCTAAACTTTTCTTGAATCTGTCTTTGTATTCATTTGCAGTGACCAACTCACTTTCCAAAGTGCTAACTTGTCTCAAAAGTTCCTCTTTGTCATGTTGCATGTGAATCAAATCAGTTTTAAGCATATCATTTTCATAACTAAGCCTTTGAGATTCATCTGATCTTTCATTAAGTCTTCTAGCCAAATCTTCTTCATTCCTCTTTCTATCTTCAATATCTTTGCATAGTCTCATGGTTAAATCTTGCATCTCATTCTTCATGTTACTATTCTCTTGTATCAATTTCTCTGCAATATCTCTAACAGTTTCTTATTCTTCATCACCTTGATTTTGCAATTGCACATGTAATTCTTTTCTCTTATTCTTTGCTATAACTAGGTTATCTTGAAGTGCTTTGATGAATTCCTGACTAGTTCTAAGTTCAACTTCCAATTTGATATTCTTCAATTTTTCTACATCAAAATCTTCAAGAGCTCCTTCCAACTATTGTCTCAAACTTTCCATTGGTACCAGTTTCAAAATCTTCCTCAAGATGTTAGGCTTCTGCAAATAGAGGACTAGGCTCTGGTACCAATTGTTAGATACTTGACCAGTCCCAAAGACACTGAGAGTGGGAGGTGAGTCAATATCTAACCGGTTAACAAAAGATTTAAGCTTATTTGCAACTTTATAACCAAAATTAATATACCGGTAAACAAGTAATAATGCAATAAAGAGAAATAATAGTATAACCATCAATGCACACCATAACATAGATATTTTTGGCAAGGAAATCCGGTAGGGGAAAAACCTTGGTGAGATTTGTGACCCACAATATTTACTCACTGGCCAATATGAATAAATATTACTTATACAATAGGGGCCTGCACATGCAAGAAGGCCAACAACCTAGAGCTCACTGCTCAATCACAAAAAGGAGTCACACTGAGTACAAATTGGATGATTAAATCCAATGACAATGTACTTCTCAAAATAACATCTGCAATGCTGGATTCAGTACCTGTTTAATCTCTGTCGGTTACCTTTGCCATAAACCTTTCTTCACTCTGCTCTGCTCTTATTCTCTCATAAAATAATTACATCATAATGCATATATAGTTATTCTCTCTCATATACCACTTGCATTCATTACCTAGTTACATAACCTTACTTCGCTTACATACCTACAAAATGACCTACAATATCTCATACATATATGAGTCTTTACAGTACATCATGTCGGCTATACAAATAATATTACAATACAAAACAATATAATTTCTATGTTAGCTAGGATTGTCGGTAAGATCTTCTATCGGTGTAGATTGGATGCCAGTGAGAATAATCTTTGTTGTGCCTATCAGTTCCAGTAGATGATGTTTGTTGCTGGTGTAACTTGTGAACCATATTACCAATTGGTTGCCATCAATGACATCACCAACTATTCTCATCTGAGTGTATAATGCCAATAGATACAATATTTCTTATAGAGCCATACAAGAAAAAAGATAGTCGTACGAGTTTTCCCACTGCATCATACAATAATTAACAACATAGCATACAAAAAACCTTAAATTCTTGTCCTATACCTTGCATAAATTCATACGATTTTTTGCAAGAATCCCTTCTTCAATTGTGACTGACAATGGAGGGCAGTTCAAAAACAAGGATCTAGATGAGCTCTATGATAAGTTCAAAATCAAACAAAATTGGTCTTCTATATACTACCCTCAAGGTAATGGACAGGTTAAAGCATCTAACAAAAATCTACTGACTATCTTGCATAGAATGGTCAACAAATCTGCAAAGGATTGCCATCTGTAACTCAATCCGACATTGTGGGCTTATAGAACAAGCATCAGAACACCTACTGGGGCTACACCTTTTGCTTTTGTGTATGGGGCCGAAGAAGTCTTGCTTATTGAGGTTGAAATTCCTTCTTTGAGAGTTTCTTTGCAAGGTCTTATTACTAATGAAGATTATAGAATATCTAGATTGCAAGAACTAGAATTGTTGGATGAATGTCGGCAAGTGGCATTTTATCATCTCAGAGATTACCAAAAGAGAATGTCTAGAGGTTATAACAAGAAAGTTCAACATAGAGAATTTTAGATTGGTGACCTTGTTTTGAGAGAGAATCCTAAAAATCAACAACATTGGGATCAAAAAGGGAAGTTTGAATCCAACTGGTTGGGTCCCTACATTGTTACTATAGCCTTTGGCTCTAGTGCTTATCAACTCTCAACATCGAAAGGAGAACAACTCTATGAACCGATCAACACCATTCAGTTGAAGAAATTCTACACTTAGAATTCTTTTCTTCAGCAACTTGTATAGTTAAAAAGTCCCCCAAAAAAATTAAAAAATTAAAAAATTAAAAAAATCAAATGACTAGGTGAAAACTTGGTAAATAGGCACCTTGGTAGTGGAAAACAAAATCTGCCAAGAAGGTGAAAACCTGGTAAACAATTGCCTCTTGTACTGAAGTGCTCCATCTATCAATGCAAATTTGGCATTTCATGTTTTATTTCTTGCTTTCATGCATCTTTGCTTTAGCTTGTACATATCATTCAGTCGCTTTTGTGACACCCTAGTTCTTCTTGGAACCCTCATGGCTTGAAATCGATCAATGTCCTAGTCTTAGGGTAATCAACTAATCTATCTAAATTTCCTAAGAAATTTAACTAATTCATCTTTTTGTTGGTAGTACCAGGTCATCCAATCTGAGTCAGCTACTTATCTCCTAACCATTGCAGGGTTTTACCACTGAGTAAGCAGACAAAACAAGAACAATGAAAACAATCACTAAACACTATTTGAGATATTATTGAAATTTTCTTTGTATTTTGTCTTTTAAATTGGTTGTCATTTATTATTCCCTCTGAGTAACTCAAGGAAGTCTATCTTGACTAAGAGGAGCAAGGACTGGGGGCATAATACTTTTCTTTGTTTTCTTCTTGTAGGAGTGATTCTGATGATCTAAAAACATCTCATAAGTTGGGTGTCTATGTTTAGTGCCTTCACATCAAGGTGAAATTTTCACACATACCTCGAATCCATTTATTTGTATGGTACAAGGAGGTTGGAATCATTTCCTTTTTTATTTTGAGTAAAATTATTTATTGTGTAATCAGGATGAATGCTTAATCTGTCCTAGGATATGAATGATAAAAAGGTCATTGTGGACAAGATAATCAATATTACATATGAATAGAAAGGAACTCTTCTTTGTCTGGTGTATTTGCAGATAAGAAACATTCAGGTCATCCTGGCTCTTTATGCCTTGGTGCTTATGTTCACTTGCTAAATCAAAAGGACATGACATTCAGGTCATCCTGGCTCTTTGTGCCTTGGTGCTTATGTCTGTCTCTAACATTTTAAAATGCTTAGTGATGACAATTAAGAATACCAAATCCAGTGACTAAGTTTTAGGTTGCATTCACCCAAAATTTTGTGCATTTCAAGTGATTTCAGCATGATAACTTTACTTTATCTGACCATCCTAAGTCCATTTTCGGGATCAAAATCGAAATTTGATGTCAATTTTCTAGTCAAATTCTCACAATGTTGACCACTTGGCACTTTCATATTCAGGTCAATCTTTGCATCATTTTGTGCTCAAATCTTTTTTGAATCAACTCTAATTTCAAATTAATTCTTACATTAATCTTCGTGCTCAGATTATTATTGCAAAATTATTAAACAAAATTGCCTAATATCACTGCAATCTTGCTATCTTTTGATTTCTCTCTTGAGGGGGCATACTCATTACATCAACATTATCAGTGATTACATCATCAAAATAGTCAAGAAATTTTTCAAAAACTTCATCAAAAGTTGAGCAGAAAATCTCATCAAATAAGACCTCATTGCTAGGGGCATCTTAACTAAACTACATCATATCAAAGAAAAAAATCTCTAGGGGCATATCAATTTTGTCCTCATCTGAATCAAAATTCAAATCGGTGTTCATTTTCATCACATCAAATCAAGCTAGACATTTTGTCTCACTAATCAGTTCTTGTTCAATCAAGTTCGGAATCAGTTTTATCTCTTTGCTTAATCAATTCTAGTTCAATCAAGTTCTAGATCGGTACCCTCATCTTGATCCATCATGTTCAAGAATGGTATCTTGCTCTTCATTAGTCTTAGTTAAATCAAGTTTAGGATTAGTATCACTTTAATCAATCTATTCATTTTCATCGCTTTAAATCAAGCTGAACATCTCACTCTTCATCGGTTTGTGATCTATCAAGTTCAGAACTGATTTCTACTTGACATCAACTATTCTTTGAATCAATGCATTTCTCACACATCAATTCAAAGAGGGGAAAATGTAATACCCTAAAAATGCTCACCTAAACCATGGGCCCCTAATCTCGACTACATCACCAAGGTCCTAACCAAAAACAATTAAATCAATCTTGAGCATCTAATTAATTAATGCCTTAATCATCAATGTCACATGGCAAATAAATCATTTTAAATTAATTAAATGTTTATTTAATTAATTAATCATACCAATTAAATCATTTTAATCAATTATTCTATTTATTTAATTAAATATCCTAGCATATTTAATTAATAAATAAATTTACCATTAAATCGTCAAAAAGGAATTAATTTTAAAAAAGGGAATTAATTTTCAAAAATGAATTAATTTTTTTAAAAAGGAATTAATTTACAAAAAGGAATTAAATTTTGAAAAGAAATCAACTTTGAGATATTTTTTTTCTAAAATTAAGACAACTTGAGAAATCTCAGAAAAGCAATAAAAGCAATTAAATTGAATAAATCATTTTCTCTAAAATTAAAACTCATAAAAATCTTGAGGAAAGAGGTTTAGTTGCATTGAAGAGGCTTATTCTAATAAAAATCTTAAGCAAATAAGAGGAATGTGCATGGAATCAACTAATTTTATCTCCAATGCAAACTCAGACTTATAATCTCAATGCATTCAATCAGGCTTTAATTGGAATTTATCTGTAATGCCCCGCCAGGAAACCCCGAAGGGATTAAGCCATAACACAAGAATAGAGTGCAAAATTTTTTTATTTTTTTTAAAGTTACAACACATAAGGTGCAACAAGATATCAAAGATTCAGATTACATAGCGGAAGACATCAACTAACACCTAAAGAGTTTCCCAACGAGATTACTTAAATATCACAATTCGCTTAACTCACACAATTAATCCAATAAGCTAATTATCTTAACAACGAGATAATTCTTAATCAGGATAATTTTCTTCCAAAAGATGGAAATATAAATCACAAGCAAGGATTCATCATTAAGATCCATTCATAATCTTCATTCAAGATTTTCATTTAAAATTACAAATCATACATCTAACATTCTAATACACTAGGATTTCATCAAAATCATAAGAGATCTTTCCAAGCATATTTAAATTCCTTAACAACACTGAGTATAATCCATTACTCTAAGTTACATTCTTTCATATTCCAATTCATTGCATTAAAGAGATGATTACATAAAAGCATCTACAATGATTCTCATCTAAACTACTTGTGCATTCGATCGACATGGCATACAAGAAAGAACTGCAAATAAGAATTTAAAGCTAATTCCATTTATCCACTTAACCATTCTAACATATGCTAATCATACATGATAAAGCTGAATAAAGGAAACATAAGAGAATACATCACATAACACCATAATGATCTCGGAGTTCACCCCTAAAGGGCTACATCTCCGGGTCTATGCAACTGCAAGACCCCTCTGATAATTAATAAAGTTAAGAATACAAGAGGTTACACCATTACAATCCGGCCATCAAGGCGAAACATAAACAATATACAATGACCGCATCGGTCAATTAATACATAAACGATCCCTGAGAAGAACAGGATCCAACTAAACATAATCAAAGCTAAAACAAAGGTCCAGAAGAGCATCCATAAAACTGAGCCATCACCACCCAAGGTCTAACATGAAACCGACACTCACAAGGGCAGAGACAAAAAGGATGACTCACAAAGGTACTCAAAACAGGACAAAATGACAACACACTAGCGAACGTAGGGACAAGTGTCATCACACAACCTGGTATGGTTACCATGGCAAGTCTGCATAGGTCTCAGCCCCATACACTGGGTCACCCTGGAAACCTAATCCGAACTTCTGGCCCATCCAAGCCTCGTGCGGACCCACACATCCTCTCGTGAAGACAAGGATGGCGGTTTGCCATTTCAAGCCTTCTCACAGCATGTCGAATCTATGATAGCACTCGTCCCATGTGTGAGGCACATTATCTTACTTAGAGATTACATTCTAATCTACTTAAAGGTTATCACTTATTAGACTCACTTTCGACGGGTTACCCAGTAGCCACTTTGGGCGCAGCCCCCAATCGAAAGCCACTTTCCCATACGACACTAGAACAAACTCAGATGAACTCAAAAACCAAGGGATACACATGGTCAGACAAATGGAGTTCAAGAAGGGAGATACGATCATCTGGTCAACACGACTCAAAGATAATCACTTACTGACGGTACTCTAATCTAGAGACCCGACCAACAATGGTCAACCACAAATCATCATTCGACTCACACCAAGAGGATATGATCAAAACGACACTACCGCAATACAATAGCCAACTCGAAACCGAGGACTGAAACAGGTACCCCAAGTCAATCCATACGACAGGGTCCTACTAAACAAAGCAAAACATGCCATTTCATAATTAAAGGTGAATACAGAAATTAAACTCGCAAGGCAATAATCAGAAAAGACAATATTTCCTCAAATTGATTTAATCATTACAAGTCAATCAAGTTTTCTACAAGATCTAAATCAGATTACAGTTATCTACCTCATCAAGGGATAAGTTCTTCTTGGTTTTCTAACTCCTAAGGTTCAAGCATCGAACAGGCAAATTAAGCCATAATGAGTTTTTAACCAAATCAAATTAATAAATCTCAGACAACCATTAATCAATTAAACAAGGTATTTCATCTCCAATCAAAATGTCATAGACATACTGGTCTAAGATCAATCTCTACAGATTCATAATTTTCAATCCCAGATGCATTATACGGAGCATGGAAATATAAATATATTAATCCAAGATCAATCAGAATAAAATCACTGATGTTCAGTTGCGAAAATTCACAGTTTAGAACTTAATTAAAAGGAGGCATCAATTACGAAATGAAGTTGAATAATGCTTAATCCATAAACTCCATTTTAAAATTAATCAATACCAATTTAACATTTATCATTTTTATGCCCCTTAATCAAAATTAAGAACTAACTAAGACTAAGCATTAAAATAATATTTAAAATATCATATGCATTGTTTTCTTGAGTACTAAAAAAAAACATGCATTAAAAAAAATGATTTTTAAAAAAACTACGTTTAAAACTATGATCTTTTCTCAAAAAAAAATGCATTTAAAAAAAACTAATTAAAAAAGACGCATTAGGCAAAAAGGGGAGGGCGGGCCATGCCCTAACCCTAACCCTAGCCGCAGCATTGGGGATCCTCGTGGGCGGCGCTCACGACGGTGCCCGCAGGTGCCGCGGCGCCTTGCGGCCACCGCCGTGAGCCGTAGGCACCACAGTCTGTGAGAAGGCAAGAGAACGGGGGGAGGAGCGAGGGGGACGTGCGGGGGGAGGAGCAAGGGGAACCCCAACTCACCGCTTGTCTAACACAAAACCTCCGCCCAGTTCGGTAAACAAAAATAACGCACAATCCGAAAAAAAATGTTTTAAAATTTTAAATATGAACACACAGTTCGGTTTTATACACAGTTCCGGTGTTTATTAAAAAAAACTCGCCCAGCTCGGAGTTAAATCAACAAAACCCCAATCTCAAATTTGCTAAAAATAATTTTCGATTTACTATGAGTTCGGATTCAAAGAACTGCGTTTTGGATATCACATTATCTTGATGTTTTTTTTTTCATTCTTTACAAACACCAAGGGTTTCATATGCCCAAAATGAAAGGAGAAATTAACAACATCTCACATACACTCCCAGCCAAGCTAAATAATTTACCAAATCAATTCATAAGCATGGCGTTCGATGGAAAATCTAAAACCAATATTAAACCCCCATTTCCATTTTAAACAAAAACTAAAATTGAGAGATAATTCCTACCTGATCTCGCGTTCCTGGCAAGATCTGTTGAGAGTCCAAATCTCCAGCTCCCAAATCCTTCCTTCTCCATCCAAAATCCTCCAATTTCATCTCCAAAATCTTTTCCAACCAAAATTCCTCCAAAAATGTCCATCCCTCCATTTTTCCCCAAATTTGGGTTATATGGAAGAGTTGACCCAAAAATTCCATTTTTGGAATAAAAATTCTTATTTACCAATAATTCACAAAATTTAATCCTTTTCTAATAATAACAACAAATTAACTTGCTATTCAAATCGAAAATCGATTTCCTCCATCAATTCAATCTAACCTTTCTGATTTAATAATCCAACAGAATGCAATTAACTCTATTGCGATAAAATATAAAGCTTTCTTTTTCGACAGCATATATAAAATGCATTAAATATTCAAGATCAGCTATTTAATCGAATCTGCTCCCAATTTAAAATGAGCAACCCAAAATCAATGAAAATCGCATAACAAAATTCTGATTAATTTAATCCATTAATCTTCAATGCACAAACGCAAATATTTAATAAAGAAAATTACAAGGACTAATTAACCAATTTAACCAAACACACCAAGCATGCAAAACGAGAAAGCCAACCAAACAGACGACTCGCAAACCCAAACAAGAAGGGATTGACGACGATGACTGGCAATGCTCACTTGAGCACGACTAAGGTCAACTAGGGTCTTACGACCACCTAATCCAACTCTAAGGATTAAAAAGGGTACACTCAAACCTGCACATCCAGGTGAAGACGAACCTCGCACTCAAGCGGCATTGTACCTGAAATCTCCTGCAACCAAGAGTCATACATGCATACATATAAAATTTAATGAAAGCATTAGCCCGATCTCAATACCACGAATTAGGTACACTAACAGCTTGCATACAACTAGTGAGAAAACCACATCAATAGCTATGCGTTAATTCAAACATCTGACTATAACATAATATTACGATAAACTAGTCAAGATTAAACCAAGGTTAGAAATAGACTAGGGTAGGGGTACTACATTATCTCAAGATTAACTTAATCTAATCTCCTCTGAAACTGAATCAAAGCATCCAATCATTTCAATTCACTTGGATTGTGTTTTTTCTTGAGGAATCTCAACCACTCATCATTAATTGACCTTGACCATTGGTCTCCCTTTGGATTCTCTATAAATTCAGTTTTTCATCTCTCATTCAAGACACCCTAGAGATTTATTGTTATTATGTTGTTTTTTCTCTAGTGTCATTTAGAATATTGTTCTTTGATATTATCGCATCTTAGCTTTTTGCATATTTAGTTTAATCATTCACAACTTAATATTGCATATCTAGCTTAATTTGCTTAATCTTGCATTCATTTAGCTCAATTTTGTGCTCATATAGATTAAATCTTTTGTCTTGGTGTAGTCTAGTCACTGGTATTGCTTAGATAAATCTAAGATCAAGTCTATACTCACATGTTTTAGGAGGAAATAAGTTGATTTGTTATGGTTTTTATATTCATGATTATATATGTCTAACCATGCATGCAATGATTTATTGAAGTGTTGTCTTACAACTTACAAATTACCACTTTCCACACACACATAAACCACCTTAGTGTAGAAACCTTGTAAAGTGGTTCAAAAAATATTCAATTGATGGACATCAGTAGAATAATCAAAGCTTCTACACAATACATCAAATTTAATTAGAAAAGTATCGGGGTCTTCAATGACCAAGCCATAAAAAATTAGGGAGGGCATTTGGAGGTATATTATTCAATGCTACTACCTTCTCGTGGTTAGAGATTGGAAATGCAAAGGTGACTAGTGCATCAGGATTATCTACATCACCCATTATTGCTACCGTTTCTTGTACACATTCTTGAGTAGGTTATTCTTGTGTGTTATCAGAAGATGTTGAATCTATATGTGCACTAAATGGATCTTTTTTTCTTATGTTGAATCTAGTGGGTCCTTTGGCCCCTCTCCTCAAGCCAAGGTATCTCCCATGCTTGATTTGTATGGAAGAAACCTTCCTCTATCATCCCTCTTCCAATGCATGTAATGGAAGTGTCAATATTAGCGTTTGTTTTACTGCAGTTGTAATTCCCTCCAAAATACCCTAGATAAAATAACTAAAGTAGCTAACAAATAGAGAGATTTTTTTTTTTTAATTAACTACCAATGCATCATATAAATCTACCATTATTCATATGTATGAATCATAACATATCATTATTGCATAAAAACTTAAACATAACCATAATCATTTTCATCTCAAAACATACATACATCCATTTACTCTCCCCCTAGGGTATTCCAACATCACTACTTACTAGAAACAACACATTAACACATCCATATCAAGAATTCATTCACATCCATTTCATTTAAGTCATACTCAATTACTTTCTTCCTACTATGAGATTATTAATTATCAAATGCCTATCTAAACAACCCATTAAATTTCTAAGTTCATTTTAAATACCAAATCAAATGCTCCTAATTCCCATATGCCTATCTACATAACCTAATTAACTTTTTAAGTTAATTTTAAAATACCAAATCAAATGTTCCTAATTCCCATAAATTTCCATTATTCATCTATCACATCATAAATCTATACATATATAGCCTTCTCCTACAAATGCAACTAGAATACTACCTTAAGAATAACCATTACTCATTTTATCAAGTTACTATCTATAAACATAATCGAGATTATAACAGCAAACACTAATCTACTTTTCAATTAGGAACTCATACTACTAGACCAATTCAAGAACCATATGATACATCTAGAATGCACATAATCTAATCATTAAATTACCTAATCCAATATAAGATCTTAATCTTAACATAATGAACATTCTTACAACATGAACCATATAATGAGTACATCATCCTATTCCATTACAAGATCATAGTCTCTATGTTATCTTGTCCTATTATATAAGTATACATGGTTCAAGTACATAGTCTCTTTTACATTTACAATGATATCATGATACAATATCTATCTCAATACATAAAAATCAACTCCACAACTATCCACATAATGAAGAATCATAGAATCCATATCCACGCACACATCCATCCAAAGAAGAACATCCCAATGGAAAAATGCATCAAGCCACCCAACCATCTAGAACTAAATAGTAACCACCCTCCACGCTAGGAGATGACATGGGGGTTCAACTCACACTCAAGACCTATGTTGACACCTAACAACCAAAGGACTCAACAAGACATTACAAAGATAAAAACCATAACAATGAATCAAATCACATCACAAGGCTAATCATAAATCAATAAACTCCTAGAGGCATAATCAATAATCAAAGCATAAAGATAATGGACACATGTAGGAAAGAGTGTCATCACATGCTATCCTCATGTGGAATCATCCTTAGCCTTGGAGTCAAAAAAGGGAGGTCAATTCATCTTTTTCTGGCTTATGCTTCAGAATAAAATTCTCACTAATAATATTTGTAAAAGGGGTTTTTTGCTCCCAATAGATGTTTTCTTTTCTTGCAGGAGGAGGAATTGGTTTCCCATATGGTTCTTCACTATTCTTATACTTTTAATATTTGGAGCCGAGCTCTTCAGAAGTGGAAACTCTATTGGGTCTTCCCTTGACAAATTTTGGATTTTTTTAAGCAATGGAGGTGTCCATCTTCTAATCCTTCCTTTAAGTTGTTGTGGTCCTTTATTTTCCCTCATGTCTCTTGGGGGATTTGGAAGGAGATAAATAACCATATTTTCAGAGATTCCTCTCTTCCCCCTAATGTGGTGGCTAAGAAAATTTGCAGGGCCATCTCTAAGAATATCAATGTGGTGTTCAGTGTTGGTTCCTTGTTCTCTTCTGTCCTAAATAATGATTTTGAGAATGTTGTTTCTAAGGAGTGGAGAATTGCTATGCCCAAAAATCAAAGACAGAGGAAGAAAACTAGATAAAACTATGTGTGGAGCTTTCCTCCTTCGAATTGGGTTAAAATTAATTTTGATGGGGTGGCTAAGGGCAATCCTGGGTTGGCTGGGTGTGGGGGAGTGATAAGGGATGAGTATGGTAGGTGTATTGTAGTTGTGGCACTCTCGATGGGTACCCAGACCAACCACCTTGTTGAAGCCATGGGCACCTTCTAAACTCTAGAAATTGCTAAACAATTATGATGCAGAAAGGTGTGGACCGAGGGTGATTCCAATAATATTATTCAATGCCTAAGGGGAAAAAGTATACCTTCATGGACTATTAAGAATATTATTAAAGATTCTATGAATATTATCAATACCTTTGAAGAGTCCTACATTTCTCATAACTATAGAGAGGTTAATTATGTAGTGGGCTTTTTTGCTAACATGGAGGTTAGGCTTAACACAAGGAAGGCTTGGTTTAATGAAGACACCCTGAAGTATGAGGTTCAGTCCTTTCTCATGCACCATAACACACATGGTAGATATGAGGAGATCCCTACTATTTTCAATGATGAAAGTGTTTAATTTTGTCATCATTTTTTGGCTTGTTTTTGGTCTGAATGCCTTCACTTATAATTATGACTGCCAGACCTTGCACGCTTTATGAGTATTAGTAATTTTAGAAGATGGTGCTAGTTTTTCTATTGGTGGCTATATTTTATTAAAGATTATTACTACTATGTCAATTTTTAAGACTATAGGGGGTCAAAGATGTGGGGTGGAACTAGCTAGTTGTGCTAACTAGAAGAAGAACCCTAACATTTGGCATAGATTGCAGAAGGGGGGAGTAGCATCATTCTTGGAGAAACTACATGGGCATAACCAAAGTGTTACCAAGAAATTTGTGAAGGGTTGGAAGGATGGTCAGGTGCATTTGTTTGGTTGGGTGATAGAGATTAATGAGGAGCTTATATCCAAAGTGACGAGTATGTCTATGGAGGGGATTAAATTTTACAAAGAGAAAAAAATCTCTGATGCTGCTGTGAAGAGATTCCCCAAGAAAGAGAAGGAGCAAGAGCACTTGGTGAAAGATAACAAGACCCACTTTAAGCCAAATAATTCTAAGGCCATTTTGAGGGGACTTTTGAAGGTGATTATGGAATTTTTTACTTTGGATGGCAGGTTCACCAAAATCTATGGGTATCATTTTGTGTTTTTTAATCATTTTTGCCACAATTAGAAAATATCTTTTCTATTTTATCTATTGTCTTTGTTGAGTACTAGCATAGCTTATTTTAAGGAGAATCCCCATGTTAATATGGTTTTACACCAAGGTTTATTCTCTCTTATCTTTGAGCATTTGAAAGCTAGGGCTTCTGAAAACCCTAGCAAGCCCTCTCCCATTATTGTTGAAGAGATTGATGATAGTGAGGATTCAGAATCAGAAGGTTGGGACACTGACAATAATGATGGGGATTTCATCCCACACACCAAAAAAAGGCTAAAATTGGACTTAAGGTGGTTTCTTCAGGTGTTAGTAAGGAGTACCTTGATGTTGGTGGTGAGGGTTTGAGCAACCAACCTAAGGGTAAAACTCGAAAGGCCACTTTGAAGGTTTCAGACAACTCTGAGGCATGCTCTTGCTCCCATGGCTCTGAACATAATTCTAAGGAATTGACAAATTTACTCCATAGGATTTTCATCCCAAATAGGATATCTTGTTTGATGTGCTCAACATTGCCAAGAACAACTCTCTGGAGGTTTTCTGTCTTTTCAGGTGGGTGTTTTATGAGATTAAGAACATTAATCTCAAGCTGTGGTCCTTATATTCCAAGATGAGAGTTATGAAGGCTAATTTGAGTGCTGGAGATATGTCACATGTTGTTGTTAGTTCTCATCCTGTTGGTACTAGTAAAGAGGTGGTTGAGGGGGCTTCGACAGGTTCTCTTTGGATAGAAAGCGAAGTCATGATGGATTGTCTGGCTAAAAACATGGAATCCACCAAAGAGTGAAGGAGGTTTCTAATAAAAAATTTGTGGACATGGAGGCTAGAATTGCTAAATGTGAGACTATGCTCTGGGGTATAATAGAAAGCAGTCAGAACATCATCAAGGTTTGTACTAAAACTATGTCTACCATGGTTAGCAAGATGGAGAAAGCTCATATGGAAAGGACAACACTGGACGTGGACAAGGATATGGTTGTTGGTGCGAAAGATTTGGGTCCTCCAAGAAAGCATACTCGGGCTAGCCTAAAGAATAAAGTCACTAAAGTGCCCCAAGATATCCTAGAATTGAATAATGATGCTAAGAAGATGCATCAACTTAGTTCTAATGTTGTGGAGAACCTTAAATTTTGGGTTGATTTTTTGTTTCTGTTGTTGGGTCTGTGTTGGTAGTTTGCTGGTTTTTTTGTCATCTTTGTGGGTTTGGCGGTCTTTTTTGTTTATTTTTGTTGTCTTTTAGCCCTGTGGGTTTTGTCCATTGGTTTTGTTTTGAAAGGGTTTTAATTGATCCATCTTATGTAATCTGATGTAAAGGGTTTTGGGGTCCCTTCAAAACCTTCTTTTTTCATAATCAAAAACAAGGGAGGCCAATTTACCACTCTAATGGTCTTCCCAATCTTAGATCCCAAAACAACCTCCTTGGGATTCTCCATTGGGGCACAAACTCAAATTCATTATCTTAATTAAGTGAATTCCTAATTATCCAACCCACCAATCAATTTATTGAGGTTATTACTTGCAATTACAAAGGAAAACTCTCCATGTGCTTCCATCTTGTCTAAAGCCCTTCCTAGAGGTCTATTGTGTTGGAATCCAAGAACACTGAGAGGGGGAGGTGAATCAATGTTCTATCGGTATGATCAATTTTAACCTTATTAAAATATGCATACACCAACCAGTATATCGGTACACAAAGAATTGAAAGAAGTAAAGCAACCAATAAGCCAATCACATAAATGAGTACCATAACACACAATTATACATGGAAAACCTCAAAGTAAAAAAACTACAGTGGGATTTTTGACCCACAATATCAATCCACTGGCCATATGAAGAGATATTATAAAATATAGGGGCCTGCACTTGCAGGAAGGCTTATAGCCTAGAGCACACTGCTCAATCACAAAAGGAGCCTCATTGACTACATATAAATCTAGACTACAATTTGGAGAAATGAGTGAACTGCTAAGATAACATCTTTTATGCTAGAATATAGTTTCAGTTAAGCTCTGCCTGTTCCAGTCTGAAACCCTAAACCCTTTACTAGAATATCCCTTACATAAATATCCTCACATACATTATCTCTCTGATATGTTTTGTATCTCCTTCATTATTTCCTTCCTAATACATATTTGCATCACCTTCTATATATCAAAATGATCTAACCATCTAACCTATATACCCTATACAATTTATCATGCCTTATGTCATCATACAAAGATAATTATAATACCAATATACACGTCAGCTAGATATCATAAATACATAAATATCAAAAACAATTATTGATGCTAGATCCAAGAGATGTCAGCCTCCAATACTGATAACCTTATTCTAAACCATGTCAGCCTGCATTGCTGGTAACCAAAGAAATTCATCCATCTTGCCGGTACCGATGCTGGTGTAGTGTCTGTGAAGTGCCTGCTGGTACACAACTGAACCAAAACATGAAGCTGGAACAAGATACCATGTTCCCATCAATGACAACATAGTGAAACCAACCAATTCAGTGTCAATTGCCAGCAATCTCCCCCTTTGGCATTGATGGCAACAATCATGTGAAAAATGGTCATGGTTTCATCTGTCGGTTTCATCTTGAACCTGCTCCCCCTGAGCTGAATATCCATCAATACAAAATAATCCATATCTCCATGTATCCCCTAATGTATACAACTCCCTTTTTCTTTTTTATATCTGTATCACTCCCCCTTTGACATCAATGCCATCAAAAATTGCAAAGATCCAAAATTGTACAATGAATATCCCAAAAATACCTTATCGGAGCTTAACAAATTTAAATTTTTTTAGATATGCCTTCTGCAATAGCTCAAGATAAGTATCCCAACTAGATTTGAAAGTGTCGGAAATAGATACAAGTCCATTTATTATATGAGAAAATGACTCTTTCTCACTTAACTCTATCTATGTGGGCTTACCAACCATATCCATAAACTCCTTCTTATGTACACTGAGTGAATCCAACTGGGGACTCACCAAACCTCTAAGAATTCTAGTTCTTCTTATGATTTTGTCTTTTTCTTTCTCAAGAACAAAAATTTGGGCTTCCAAAACCAAAATCTGACCATCAATGGATGTGGTCAATGAATTCAATCCATCAAAATAAATGGTTATACTTGCAATTTTTTCCTGAGATTCCTTAATCCTCTTATCCACATTAACTGTAAGTACATCCATGTTATAATATACTTTGTAAATATTTGTACACTGCTTTAAATAATTGTCTATCAATCTCAACTATTCATCAATCTTCTTCTTTTCAGACTCAATTACTTGATCAAATGTAGCTCTTTCTTCCTGTGCAAACCTCTCCAGTGCTTGTCGATTTGAAATATACTACAAGGATTGAAAATCATTTGAAATGTACTTTGTAATTGTCTTAAGCTTGCCAAATGGGCTCTATTCTCTGTCAAACTTGCACTCTAGGATTAGTCTTTGCAAAATAGTGATAGACTGATCAATAATCCATTTATCCATAGATCCCTCCTTCATCAATTTTTGTGCAGCCATCATCATGAGTTTAGTAGGACTCATCTCAGTTATGCTTTTCTTTTCAAACTGCAAGGTGTCGATTGACAACAATGATGGATTCACTACTAGTTCCCTATCGGATTCCTCTTTCTTCTCCAATGATGTTTTAACCTTTATAGCTTCCTCACTTGCATCAGTGGTTTTGCATTTGGTGCAGTCTCTGTAACTATCAGTTTCTCCCTAGGAACTGTAACCTCATCCTGTACATTTGTATCTGGAGGACTATTCTCCTCAACATTAGTATCATGTACAATATCAACCTTTTCATTCTCTGTATTTGCCAATATCTCAGCATTTTCCTATACATTTGTATTTACTGGGGGCTTAATTTCCACTATCATAATGTTTTTCAAAATTGAGGGTGAAGTACCCATAATACCCTTTCATTTTCCTTCAACCGGGGTGTCTACAGTTTCTTTCTTAGATTTCAGTGAAGTATAAAAGCCACAATTCTCTTCAAAGAACTTAACCCATGCCTTGTTGGTCTCCTTGATGATCTCATTTACCCTTCCTAACATAAGACTGGTTATTATATGTTTTTTGTTAAACATTTTCCTATCTGCCACCTCAAGTGTCCTATCCATCTCCTCTAGAGCAATAGAAACACAAATAGATAACAACTCTTGTATCTTAATATGCTTGTCCTCTTGCATTGCAGATAGTCTCCTAGCATCTAACATATCATATAATTCTACCGGTATTTGGTCTTCAATTTCTATCAAGGATTTCTTATAAATATCCAAATATAACAATAATGCTTCCTCTACCTCTCTTTGTTCATCATTCTCTAACTTTTCATAATAAAATTGTACATTCTTTAACATACCATCTTTTTTAATCTCATCAACTAATTTTGCATAGGTTTTTGGTGGAACAATAGTTGCATTACCAGATTCAATTGCCTGATCAATGTCTCCCTTCTTCTTCCTTCTACCAATATCGGATGGGGCTGAAGGTGTTACTTTTAGTGCTTGCTTCTATCTCGGTAACTTGAATGTAACTTTCCTAACTAGTTTCTTTTTAGCCTCTACCTTGGTTTCTTCTATTTTTCTTCCTTATAACCCTTTTGAAAGCCAGGGGTGTTTCATCCTCAGATGTAGACTCTATTGTAATAGACTCAATAATACTTTTGGTTCTTTTCTCTTCCTGCCTTTCTTTGGGACAACATCAAATGATGCTTTGATGTCCTGTGAAACTTTTTCTACAAACTTACTTGCCTTACCTTCCTACTTCTCTCTCTTCTTCTGGTTGAATTTAGTTTCAACCTCTCATGTCTTCTTCTTTTCAATACCATGAGGCTTCTCAACTTCATCAATAGGTGCATCAATCAACAGTTTTGCATAAGAATCTAAAATTTGTGTATCCACTTCATAGCCCATTTCCTCAATCTAGATCTTTTAGGGTTTGACAGCTTCCATGAGTGTTTCATATTTCTTCACCATAAAATATATGTTAGTTGAGTATTTTACAACAATATGCTTAGGAACCCTTTCTCTATATTTCATAGCCTTTTGGAATGCCATAAAGTAACCCCATACTTTGTCATCCCTTTGACTGCCCAATGTAGCAATTGATTGTTTCAGTTGCCTCCCTACCAGGATATGAAATGCCCATTGTCTCTTCCTAAAAATAGGAGTCTCATTCATGAAAAATAGCATTAAACAGACAATTAGGTTACCATACAAGAAAGTCCATTTCTTTTCTCATTTAATATTTCCTAGTTTTATCAACAGTTCATCCAACATCCAACCACATAGATCCAGTTTCTCATTTTCTCTCATCATCTTATAAGCTACAAAAATGCAGGAGCTAGAAATAGAATTATGTCAATTTGATTGAGTTACCTTGTAATTGATGACAATGCTACCGAATATGATGTCTGTGTCGGTGATAGTGGTTATTCTCATAGATCGTCTGTCTGAAGTTGCGCTAGTAATCTTGTTGACATAATCATTAGAAACCTTCTTATCTAGATGTTGCCTAACCTATGGTAAACTGGTGATTGCCCTGATGGCTTCCTTTGTAATATTATATGGTCTATCCAACCATATAAACTCTCCATGTACTCTACTCAAAACATACCTAACAATTTCATCTTTGAATTCTAGAATGTCCAGAATGTCGGTAAACCCTAAGTCTTCAATGTGCTTGTATTCATTTTTAACCTTTCTAGAATCTCCCATAATCTCAGTCATGTACATGTTCTTGATATCATTCATTCTTGAATCTTCAATGTGACAGTGTATGTATTCCCTAACATCATCGACATACACAACTCCTTCTGAAACACAGGAAAATGCACCAACCAAATCTTCCTGGGTAGCCAAATGCGGATATCGCTTGAAAATAGGCCTAGGACAGTCCTTGACCTCAACTACAATAAAATTTGCAACAAAGATAGGTATAGATGGTGATTTTGCTTCCATGATTAAAGAAAAATACACGTGAGTTGCGTCTGGTGAAAAACCCTAAAGACTTCTTCCAATCGTCGAGGAAATCGCTCAAGAAGATATCTGATTGCACTGGATCACCTTTAATTACCCTGAATCACTCTGAATACATCTTCATGAATTTTTCCTACCCCTAAGACATCTTCCTTAGTTACCAGATGAGCTACTTGTCTGTGTAGGAGCAACCTCCTCTGTCAGATAAGTAACCGGTGCATTCCCATCTACAGATTGTTCTTCAGTCTTCCTGGCCCATCTCTGGGCATGATCGTTGGATTTCATTAACCTTTTCTTTTCCTTTCTCATTTTATCCTCCATTACCAACTGATGGATTTCTACTTCTACTGAATTTAGCAATATGTCCAACCTCATTACATGCATAACATGTAACATTGTTCTTTTGGATTACTTTGCTAAAACCAGTATAATTGCTTGACTTGCATTGATTAGCTATATGTCCAAATTTTCCACATGCATAACATTTAACATTCATTCTGCAATCTTCTATTTTATGACCATATTTATTACATTTAGAACATTGACCGGTAACAAAATCAGGGTTCTGATTTGCTCTATTTCTACATTGCCTAGCCATGTGACCAAATTTATTGCAAACAAAATATATACCATTAAATTTATAAGCATTAAATTGTCTTACCAGTGCCTTATGGTTTTGATCTTCATTAGCATTATCAAAACTCTGTCCTTGCTCAAATCCAAGTCCACTATAATCTCCATCTTGCCTTTCTCTCTTCAATAACTCATCTAGTTGTGTTAAACTAATCTTGAATTTTTCTTTATACTCACTTGCAGTAGTTAGATCACATCTCAAAATTATCATGTGTCTCTCAATCTCTTGTTCATTACTCTGGGATTGTACTAAATGATCAATTCTCAACATATCATTCCCATGAACCAACCTACCACATTATTCAAATTTATTCTTCAGAGATACAACAAAATTTTCTTCCTTTTTCTTTCGGTCTTCAATCTTTTTAGACATTCTCATAGTTATATCTTGCATTTTATTTTTTAAAACCATGTTCTCCTGACTCGGCTTCTAACATTGATCCTTAAGTGAATTTTTCTCTTCATCATCTTGATTTTGCAAAAGTTCCTTCCTCCTAGCTTGAACAGATGCCAGCCTCTCCTATAGGACAAGAATGAATTCCTAAGTAGAATTTAATTCATTTTGTAACTTCAAGTTCTTTAACCTTTCAGCATCCTAATCTTCAAGTGTCATCTCAAGTTTCTTTTCCAAACCCATATCCATGGATTCTAGATTCAGGATCTCCCTCAAGCTGTTAAACTTCCTCTAAGGCACAAACTTCTAATACCAATTGTTGGAATCCAAGAACACTGAGAGGGGGGATGAATCAGTGTTCCATCAGTATGATCAATTTTTACATTATTAAAACATGCATACACCAATCGGTATACCGGTACATAAATAATTGAAAGAAGTAAAGCAACCAATAAGCCAATCACATAAATGAGTACCATAACACACATAATTATACATGGAAAACCTCAAAGAGGAAAAATCACAGTGGGATTTGTGACACACAATATCAATCCACTGGCCATATGAAGAGATATTACAAAATATAGGGGTCTGCACATGCAGGAAGGCTTATAGCCTAGAGAACACTGCTCAATCACAAAAGGAGCCTCACTAACTACATATAAATCTAGACTACAATCCAGAGAAATGAGTAAACTGCTAAGATAGCATCTTCTATGCTAAATTATAGTTTTGGTTAAGCTATGTCTGTTTCGGTCTGAAACCCTAAAACCTTTACCAGAATATCCCTTACATAAATATCTTCACATACATGATCTCTCTGATATGTTTCACATCTCCTTCATTATTTCTTTCCTAATACATATTCGCATCACCTTCTATATATCAAAATGATCTAACCATCTAACCTTTATACCTTATACAATTTATTATGCCTTATGTCGGCTTACAAAGATAATTACAATATTAATATACATGTCAGCTAGATAACATAAATACATGAATATCAAAAACAATTTCTAATGCCAAATCCAAGAGATGTCATCCTCCAATATCGATAAACTTATTCTAAACCATGTCGACCTGCATTATCGGTAACCAAATACATTCATCCATCATGTTGGTGTCGATGTAGTGTTAGTGAAGTGCTTGTTGGTACACAACTGAACCAAAACATGAAGCTGAAACAAGATACCATGTTGCCATCAATGACAACATAATGAAACCAACCAATTGAGTGTCAATTTCCAACATATTGCTCATGACCCTGGTCCTACACATGAAATATCCCACTCCCCCTAATCATGAACCAATACCTTAGGGTGATACATAAACTACAAAGAATATCACAACAACATCATGAAGGATCTCTAAAGACATAAGTACAGTCACAACATCATTGTTACAAACTGATACATAAAATGAATCATATGGAAAGCAAGAGTCTCCATCAAATAAATACAATAAAACAAGGCAAATATATGAGATCAAAACATAATAAAAAATCAATTCCAATCCTTAATAGTGAGTCATAATCATCCCACTGGATCTCTCATAAACATTCCTCAACAGTGAGGCTTTCTTCCTCTTACTGGAGCAAATCAACATATAAGCAATACCCTCAATGGTAGGGAAAAATAATCCTACCAAAGCCATAAAAAATCATGAAAGGAGAAATAAAACAATAAATGACCTCTCTGAGAATCCAAAACAATCACACAAAGCCTTTGGTAAAAGCACAAAATCTAGAAAAGCTATCACACCGAGCAAAACTGACAAAACTTGACAATTGTTTAGTAGATCAGTGCATCAAGAAAATAGTCTGGTGAATCAAGGTGATATATTAGTTCATCTATTCCAAAAATTAGTCCATACATGCCAAAAATTATCCTATTGGTGCCATCTTTTAGTGTTTTAGGTTCAAAGAGAAAAATTGACATAAAACGGAAGAATAAAGTGATGAATCTACACAATCTTGTACATAAGCTCTCAAGATGAACATAAGATACTCCCAGAAGGTACAAGAGGACAAAATAGAGCCAAGGAAACATAGAAACAAGGGAATTAAATTAGACAAGTAATTTTGACATTAATTCCCTACACCTCATACACAAAAACAATCATAAACTCACTCAAAATTGCACAGAACTTAAACAATAACATCAAGGATTATAATAATGCAAGGATAGGTATCATTTACCACACATTGATTAATCAAGGACTCAACAAGTCCATAGATAACAAGGAATGAAAAAACAATCATACACAACAAATACAAAATTGACATTCCTAGCAACTCTACCATACCCAATCTGAGACAATATTGCACACAGCTATGCATATATGTATTTGTCATTTCCCATACTATAATGGAAGTCCAAAAACACTAAAATATTCCCAAAGCAATCTTTCAAAAACCATAGAGAAGACAAAATTTTTCAATCAATATGTTGAGCAAGGAAATGAGCAACCAAGATTCAATCAGCAAATCTTCAACAATACAAGATTCAACAAAATCAAATCTCCAAATGTAATCAAAATACTCCTGGATGGTAACCTGACAACATTCCCAAAAATCTCAATAAATACACAATTAATTCAAAACCATAGAAAATCATCAACCAATCAAAATATTCTATAAAACTATATATTATACCTACCATATATATTATACCTCCCACAGTTCAGCGAATAGGATAAAAGGTGTGTGTGTGAAGAGTGGAATAAGTATCTGCAAGTTGTAAGACACAAGACTTCAATTAAGTCATTACATGTATGGTTAGATAGATATAAGCATGAATAATAAAACCATAACAAATCGACCAATTGCCTTCTAAAATATGCGAGTATAGACTTGCTCTCATATTTGTATAAGCAATACTAGTGACTAGACTACACCAAGATGAAGGATTTAATCTATATGAGCATGATATTAAGCTAAATAGATGTAAGAATATTCTAGATGGATGAATAGTAAGCTATATGAATTCAAGCAATCATAATTGAACTAAATATGCAAAAAAAGCTAAACTAAGATGCAATAATCTCAAAAAAAAGGCAATCACAATATTTTCAATGACTCTAGAGAAAAAACTGTATAATAACAATAAATCTCTAGGGTGTTTTGAATGAGAGATGAAGGTTGAATTTATAGAGAATCACAAGAGAGACCAATAGTCAAGATCAATTAGCAACGAGCGGTTGAGATTATTCAAGAATAAGAACAATTTAGAATAATTGAAATAATTGAGAAATCAGATTCAGTTAACCTTGAGATAGATTCCAATTATAGTTTGATTGAAATGCATTCAATTTATAATTTTGAGTTTACATTGGAGATAAAATTCAATTAATTCTATGCACTTGTGATAAAAATAGGTGATTCCATGTGATTTCTTTGATTTATTCAAGAAAAAAGTCTTTTCAATGCCATTGAACTTATTTTCTCAAAAGCTTTGAGTTCCAATTTTACAGAATGATTAATAATTCATTTTAATTGTTTTTTTTATTTCAAGTTATCTCAACTTAGAAGAAGAAATAATATCTCAAGTTTGATTTCTCTTCAATTCAATTCTTTTATTTTATTTTCAATTTAACTCTTGCTTTGTGATTAATTCCTCTTTTGTAATAAATTAATTCCTTTTTATGATTAAATGGCAAATTTATTAATTAATTAAATATGCTAGGATATTTAATAAATTAAACAGGATAATTGATCAAAATGATTTTCTTGGAATGATTTAATTAATTAAATAAATATTAATTAATATAGAATAATTCACTTGCCATGTGACATTTAATGATTGAAGAATTAATTAATTATGTGCTCAAAGTTGATTTAATTGCCTTTGGTTAGGACCTTGGTGATGTTGTTGATATTAGGGGCCCATGGTTCAGGTGACCAATTTTAGGGTGTTACATTTTCCCCTCTTTAAATCAATGTGCGAGTAGCTTGTTGGTTCAAAAAATAGTTGATGTCTAGGAGATACTAGTTCTGAACTTGATTGATCACGAATTGGATGAAGAGCAAGGTGTTTAGCTTATTTTGAAGTGATGAAACTGAACAAAGCTGATTAAAGTGATACCGATCCCAAACTTGATTAAACTAGGACTGATGAAGAGCAAAGATACCGAACTTGAACTTGATTGATCAAGAAGCGGATCTTATTGATCTAGAACTTGATTGAACTAGGCACAGTGAGCGAAGATAAAATCGATCTTGAACTTGATGGATCAACACACGATGAGCGAAGATAAACTATCCAGCTTGATTTGAAGGGATGAAACTAAACACCTAATTAGATTGAGTGTGTGATCAAATATACTCTTTAAACTTTTGATTGAGTTTAAACGAATAAGCAGCTTGATGAAAAGCGATGAAACTAATTAACATTAAGAGACTGATTCAGATGAAGGCAATATTAGCTTGAATTGAAGCGATGAAATTGATATGCCCCTAGCGATTGATTTTATTCAGATGATCGTGAAATATCAACTTGATATGAAGCGATGAAGCTGAGATGCCCTTAGCAATAAGGTCTTGTTTGATTTTCTTTAGTTGAAAAGATTTTTGCTTGACTTTTGATGAAGAAATGAAAATTTTCTCGACATTGAAGATGTGAGGTCATGAATATGCCCCCTCGGGAGCGAAATCGAAAGATAGCGAAGGCACATTATTTTAGGCAATTATCAACGATGATAATTATTTGAGCACAAATAATGATTCAAAGGAATATTTGAAGATTTTGGCATTGATTAATGAGAAATTGAGCACAAATTGAAGAAAAGAATGAGCATTTGATGAAAGCGCTAAGTGATCTTGTGCAAAATTGACTAGGAGAATGATCTCATATTTCAATTTCAATCCCGAAAATGGAATCAGGACGGGAAAATTAGCTAAGGGTACAATTTTCATGTCCATCAGAGCAAGTTGAAATATTAGGGCTTTGCCTATATAAGGGATCCAAGTGTGACTTTTCAATTCATTTTAACCTCTCTGAGTTTCAAATTTGAAAATCCTTCTGTGAAGAAAAATGGTCATTCCAATCCAAGAGCATCGATTTGAGCACTAGAGACGTCACAAAAGACTGCGGAACTATGAGCCAGCGGTAAGTAATCAATTTTAAGCCTTTGCATTTCATCAATTTTGAATTTTGGTTAAATTTTTTGCTTTTTCATGTCGTTAAAAATTGGTCATTGTCATTTTGTTGTGCGAGATGATACTGTCTCTTATACAACAAACTGTCTTTGTATGGTTTATCGTATTATGCTATATGTTTTGTCATCCGGGGTCATCCCATGTATCATACGAGAGTTTTCTTGAGAGCCCATTTTATCATGCGAGTGCATGTCTTTTATCATATGGGAGTCTTTTATTGTGCTACATAAATTCCTGACTTGTACGAGTTTCTGCATTTTTAAGGGTCAAAACATGAAATTTTGATTTGGCATTTGGTGTATTTGGATTTGTGTGATGTTTAACATGTTGTATAGCATAATTGGGATGACTTGTTGATGCTTTGTTGTTTGATTCTTGTAGGTTCGACTACCACATATCCTGTTTCGATGTGTCTATCCTCCTACGATGAGGCTAGTCTATGATCTCTAGATATAGATAGAGCACATATTGATTTGTGTAGCTTTACTCACCTTTTACAGATGTCTGATATCTGTGTGAATCATGGCATGCTTATTACACTTGTTGAGCAGTTCCATTCAGAGCATAACACCTTTCATCTACCAGTGGGAGAGATGACTATTACTCCAGAGGATGTTTATAGGATTTTGAGGATTTTGTTTGTTGGGGGTAAGGTTGACTATGATTCTACTCAGCATCCTAGTATCTTAGCCTTGAGACACATATTTCATGATGAGGACATTCTTGAGCGGGCTATCACCTGGGATGATATGATGGCTAGGTAAGGTGAGCATTTTCCACTGGCATGTGTATTAGCAGAGTTCATTGGCTATTTCATTATGTCAGACAGGGGACAACAGGGCTTCTTATGTGGCTGGGTTAGGATACTCGAGAGACTACTAACTCATCCTAAGAGATTAGGGTGGGGATCTTGGTTGTTATCCCACATGTATCATGAGATGCATGAGATTGCATATAGGGATGGGAAGAGCATGGCAATAGGAGTGTTGGTTCTATAGATTTGGGGTTGGGAGCATATCCCAGTTTGTAGACCTATTGTTGTTGATGCCATAGATCCACACCAACTGATCGTTTATAGATATTTTGGATACATTACTCAGCCCCGTCTAGGCAAGACAGAGTATTGGTGATGACAACTTGATGATCTGATCGTTGTTATATGGAGACCAATGGACCATACAGGGGTCTAAAGCTGTGGGACGACTGGAGATCTTAGCGGAGAGATATGTTCATGACCCATCCTCTTATTGGCAGATTTGCGACCGTTATTGAGCAATTTTTTGTTTCTCAGGTGATGAGGTAGTATGGTAGGCCTCAATGGATTTCATAGCAGTTCACTACCTATGACCATTATGGTGAGGAGGATAGATGAGGATGGACCCCTAGATTGTCATATGCATTGAGAATGTAGGCACTTGTCGGATTATAGTGACTTTGATGGGACTATCTGGAGGATATTGCAGATGCGGGGGTATTACCCCTATATAGGGATTGGTTTCAGAGTCATCCCTTTCCTAGATTGACGGATCCAACTGAGCATGCACCTCTCAAAGAGGAGGCTGAGGATGAGGCCCCTGCATAGGCACAGGTATAGGGATAGGGACAGGCACATGAATGGAAAGTAGTGGGTTCTAGGAAGGCAGGTAGTGATCCTAGTGCTAGCAGCAATAGAGTACCAACTGGGGGAAGACAACAGCAGAGAGGGGAGGGTGGATCCATTGGAGCTATTGGTGTTGGGACTAGTGGTGCTGGGGAAGTGGAAGGTGGAGGAGAGGAGGAGCAAGCAACTCCTAGACATGTGCAATAGTGGAGGGATGAGGAGGGTGGAGATGGAGGCAAAGATGGAGGTAGAGATGGAGGCGAAGAGCCTGCGAGGGAGCAGGGCGCAATTGATGCAGCATGGTGTATGAGATCTAGATTACCAGGTTTGTGGTCATAGTTGGCAGTGGCTCAGACATAGCTTGTAGAGCGAGACCGATACCAGATGGAGGTTAGAGCTGAGTGCAATCATCAGCTCGCTGAGATGAGGGTGGATAGAGATTGACAACTATGTAAGGTCAGGGCAGAGTGAGATGCTCTTTAGTGGGAGGTTTTGCATCAAACCAATCAAGCGGCTTATTACATTGCAGCGTATAGCATAGCAATTCTTGTAGCAACTAAAAGATATGTAAAAGCAAAATCAAAGATGCAAGAAAGCGGGAAATGCCAACGTTGTATTGATAGATGGAGCGCTTGAGTACAAGAGGCACCTATTTACCAAGTTTTTACCTACTTGGCAAAGTTTTTTTTTCGTTTTTTTCTTTTTATTTTCAAGACATTTTATGATTTTTAGGATTTTTTTCACGTTTTTTTTTGGTGGTACAGGCTGCTGGAGTAGAGAATACTAAGTGAAGAATTTTTTCAAGTGGATGTTGTTGATTAGCTCACAGAGTTGTTCTCCTTCTAATGTTGAGAGTTGGTAGGCACCAAAGCCAAAGACTATAGTAATGATGTAGGGACCCAACCAGTTGGGTTCAAAATTCCCTTTGTTGTCTCAAAATTGTTGATTTTTAGGATTTTCTCTCAGAACAAGGTCACCAACCTGAAATTCTCATTGTTGAACCTTCATGTTATATCCTTTAGACATTCTCTTTTGATACACTCTTAGATGATCAAATGCCACTTGCTAACATTCATCCAAAAAATTGAGTTCTTGCAATCTAAATATTCTATAGTATTCATCAATAACTATATCTTGCAAAGAAACTCTCAAAGATGGTATTTCCACCTCAATAGGTAAGACTGCTTCAGATCCATACACCAAGAAAAAGGTGTAGCCCTAGTAGGTGTTATAATACTTGTTGTATAAGCCCATAGTGCAAGATTGAGTTTTAGATGCCAATCCCTCCCAAATTTATTTACTGTTATGTGTAAGATAGCCAATAGATTTTTATTAGATGCTTCAGCTTGTCCATTACCTTGAGGGTAATATATGGATGACCAATGTTGTTTGATTTTGAATTTGTCACAGAACTTGTCTAGATCTTTATTCTTGAATTGTCCTCCATTGTCAGTCACAATGGATAAAGGTATCCCATACCTACAAATGATGTAGTTAAGGATGAACAGAGCTACTTGTTTACCGGTTGCTTTGATGAGTGGAACTACTTCTACCCACTTAGTGAAGTACTCAGTGGTAATTATGATAAACTTGTGTTCATTAGATGATGCAGGATATATTTGGCCAATAAGATCAAATGCCCATTACTAAAAAGGCCAATGTGTAATGAAGGGTATGAGATCCCTTGTTGGAGCATGTATGAGATTCCCAAGTAGCTGAAACTTCTCACAAGTTTTAGAAAACTTTATAGTGTCTTTCTCCATATTTGGTTAGTAGTATCCAGCCCTTAGTAGTTTCTGAGCTAAAGTTAGACCATTTGAATGAGATCCACAAATACCTTCATGGACTTCAGATAATGCACGTTGGGACTCTTCAGTTTCTAGACACCTAAGAAAAGTACTATCCAAATCTCACCTAAATAGATCATTAGCGATGATGACATATTGTGAAGCATTTCAAGTTAGGTTCCTTTTCTCATACAGGTAAGATTTTCTGGGATAATTTGGTCTTGTAGATAAGAGTAAATGTGATTGTAGTGAGATGAGTCATGTCCAATAATAGAATAGACTATCTGGGACTCGGGAGAATCACAGATAGGGTAATGTAACTCTTCCACTAGGAATTCAAAGCAAAAATTAGATTCTTGTAACTCTGGTATAGATACCAAGGTGGCCATAGTATCTGCTACTCTGTTTGTTGATCTAGGGATTTGCTGAAATGATACAAAAGTAAAATATTTCTTGAGATCATCCACCATTCTCTTATAAGGAATTAGTTTTTCATCTTGATTCTAATATGTATCATTGATTTGGTTGATTATTAGCTGAGAATATTCATAGATGTGTAATTCCATAACCTTCCATTCAATAGCCAACTTGATCTCGTTTACCAAAGCTTCATACTCTGTAATGTTGTTTGTGCAAGGGAAGAGAATCTTGTAAGTCTTCGAGATTGAATATTTTTTAGGAGTAATAAAAAGTATTCCAGCACCTGAACCATGTTGAGTGAAAGACCCATCAAAGAACATCTTCCATGATTGTTAAGTAAGATGCATGATAGATTCATCTAGAAATTCTATATGCAAAGGTTGAGTGTCTTCAAGTGGAGCATTAGCAAGTTGATCTACAATTACATGTCCTCTTATGGCTTTGTATTCTACATATTCAATATGAAACTCTATAAGAACCATGACCCATTTAGCCAATCTTCCGGTAAGTGTTTCTTTGCGGAGAAGATATTTGAGCGGATCAATCTTAGCCACTAGCTTGATGGAATGTGCTAACATGTAGTGTCTCAATTTTTGTGATGCAAAGACTAATGCCAAAAAAGATTTTTTTATTATAGTATAGTTCATTTCATAGGACACCAAAGTTTTGCTTATATAATATATAGCTCTTTCCTTTTTATATTCATCCCATTGTGCCAGAAGTGCCCCCAGTGATGAATCAGTAGCTGATATGTATAGAATCAATGGTTTACCTTGAATCAGTGGCATCAATATTGGTGGATTAGATAGGTACTCTTTGATTTGTTGAAGGTGATATTCACATTCCTAATCCCAGTTGTATGTTATTCCTTTCCTTAATAATTTTGTGAAGGGTTGAGATTTATCTACTAGTTGAGAAATAAAGCATCTTATTGATTGTAGACGTCCTTGTAAACTTCTCATTTGACTAATATTCTTTGGAGGTGGCATTTCCATTATAGCTTGGACCTTCTTAGGATCAACTTCAATTCTTTTCTTTGAAATAATGTAACCAAGTAAATTCCCTGATGTCACTCTGAATGCACACTTTTTAGGATTTAGCCGAAGCTTGAATTTTTCCATTCTATCTAGTATGAGGCCTAGCTCTTGAATATGTGTGGATCTCTTCATAGTCTTTACTAAGGTGTCATCAACATAATATTCCATGTTTTTATGCATCATATCATGAAAGATAGTTGTTACTACTCTTTGGTAAGTTGCTCCTGCATTCTTTAGCCCAAATGGCATGACATTCCAACAGAAGGTTTTCCATGCACAGGTGAAAGCTATCTTTTCTTGATCTCCAAGAGCTATTTTGATCTGATTATAACTAGAGAATCCATCCATTAGTGAGTACATCTCATATCCAACAGTCATATCCACTATCATATTGATGTTAGGCAATGAAAAATCATCTTTTGGACATGCTTTGTTGAGATCTCTGAAATATGTGCAAACCCTAATGGATTTGTCTGCCTTTGGTATAGGTACTATGTTTTAAATCCATTTTGCATAGTCTATAGCTCTGATAAATCCAACTTTTAGGAATTTTTCTAGCTCAGCCTTGACTAGCAGTACCACATGAGGGTGCATCTTATGGAGTTTTCACTTGACTGGTTTAACTCCTAGTATAATAGAAAGATGGTGCATGATAAGATCAGGATCTAGACCTAGCATATCGGATTATGTCCATGCAAAGTTGATCTTCTTTTTCTAAAAAGAGATTGCTGAAATCTTTTAATTCTTCTGCTGATAATGATTGAGCTAAGTGAATTATATGTGGTATCTCTTGACTCCCAATATTTATTGGCTGAGTTGGTTCAATCAATATAGAAGACCTTTCCTGGAAGTGACTTGGCAGTATATCAAGTATCTCACCTTTAGGTGCCTCAGAGAAGTTTTCACCCTTAGGTACATCCTTTATTTTTTCTATTTTTGATTCTGACACTGCCACAATGTGGTTTTTGCCATCAGATCTTTTATTTTTCTTTTTTAATTTTTGCGACTAAGATACTTGATATCTATTTCAGTCATGTTCTCACTTTGTTCACTGGTGGAAGAGTCCATTGGTTCAACTGCATTAAGGTAGTAGGCTAACGTGTAGTCATCGGTAAAGATATGTACATTCATAGGTTGGTTTTTTAGACTACAATCAATTAGTTCAAGATGTACCAAGGATAAATTTTGAATAGGTTTGAGGGAGTTCATAGTATTATCATCATAACTTCATACCGACAAGTCGAGTTCCAGAAGACTACCTTGCTTAAATGCCTTGAGACCAGGAAGAGTTACAACATGATCATTGAAGTGCACGTTAATATTTAGTTGACCAAATCCAATAGACCTACTTCTAGTATCATTCTCTATGCCAGACTGGACTACATATCGTGGTTCGATAGTAACAAGATCAGTGGACAGATTCCCAGCATTCATGATGGAGGAGTCAGAGTTTGATGCTAAATAGGTATTGTCATAAATAGGATTATTGTCAGAGTCATAAGAGGAAGTTTCTGACTCTTCATTAAGTGATTGAGTGAATGTATGTATAGTGACAACACTTACATCTTTGATGTTGCAAATTCCTTCATGATTTGGTTTATTTATCACTTGTATCTGACATACCTGTTGACATAACCTTGATGGTTCTGTGAACCTTTGTCATCTACTCCATTCAGCTTCTTCTGGACTAATGATTGGTTTTGTTTCTGTAGCTTCCAATTCTTCTTGTGTAGTTCTATACCTATTTTGTTTTGTTCTATTAGAGGGAGACATAGTAGGTAAAGAATTTTCTTCTGTTCTTCCTTCTTTTAGCTTTTGTTCATAGTCTTCTTGTCTTTTTAGTCTAATTTCTTCTGTCTCCTTTTGCAACTTTAAGTGCATCAGCTCTTGTGTGTCATCTATGATATCATTATATTCTTCTAAGGTTTCAGTAGTAGATGTATCTGAGAGATAATCTAGACTTGAGAGATAATCTAGACCCCATTCATACTCATTCGAGTCAGTTTCTGAATCATCTACTTGTTGTCTACCAGTGTATGTGATTGGAATTTTTAGTGGTGTGAACGATTCTCTGATTCTTTCTACCTCTTCTCTCATATCCTCTGGGGCTTCCACTCCTTGTAGTGTTGTAGCTGATACCATTGGAACTTGAGTACTAGTTGTTTCCTCTCTCTTGATTGCTAGTTATTATTTCTCTTTTTCATACTCTTCTTGAGTTTGTTGAGTGTTTACTTCTTGTGATGTTGAAGGTAGTATCTTTTTCTTCCACTTAGACTGATGATGGGAAGTATATTTTTGGTCTGATGTCTTTCCTGAATTGTATCCCAGTCTAGCTTTGTCATTTCTAGACTTAATTTGTAGCTAAATAGGTTCAATAATACCTTCTTGATGTTTGCCCAAATGACCGATACCTGAATATCCCATGCATTGAATTATTTTATATCCTAAACCATATTAAGTTGGGGAAATCTCATAATTTCATACTTCTTTATTTTCACTATCTTCTCTGAAAAGTCATTTGAGAACAACATCCTCTCCTATTTCATCTACAAGGGAGGAAGAGGATTGTACAAAGAGACCATCATATATGAATTTGGAGTGGAAGTTTGTGGCTTCATAACCTGTGATGGTTTTCCTAATTGTCTTGGTGATGGAGGGAGAGAGATTAGTGAAAGTACTGGTTCTATCTTGTATCCATCCATGCTAGAATTTGTGATTTTCAATTTCTTTTCTAAGTCCTTCATCAATATTTCTGAACCTTCAGCTGTAGAGGCTGCTCAATTATGAGGCACAAAGGTATTAGCACTCTTTGTCAATGCATTACAGGGGGAGTTTGTATCAGCAGGAATATTGACTTCAACTCTGTTATAAGGAAATTTTAAGCATTGATGATATGTAGATGGAAGTGCCTTCATTTTGTGAATCCATGGCCTACCCAGTAAGATGTTGTATGACAGAGGAAGATCAAGCACCTAGAAAATAACATCTCTTTCTACAAGTCCTACCCTGATTGGTAATAGTACTAGACCTTTAGAGGTTCTTTCTTCTTCATCATAAGCTTTGATTTGTTATTTTCTTGGTCCGATCAATGACATTTAAAAAAAATCCCAGCTGTGTAAGTAGATTATAGGTACAAATATTCAACCCAGTGCCTCCATCTATCAAAACATGTTTAACTTGGTGTTTATGGATCATAGCTTCAATGTGCAATGGTTGGTTATTTGGGTGATTCAACGAGTTGCCATCTTCTTCAGAGAAAGTGAGATAATGAGGCGAAGTCAGGTGACCCACCATAGATTGAAACCAATCGATATCTAAATCTTTTAGGACATTAGTAGTGAGCAAGGCTTTGTCCAGGATCTCTTTATGAGCAGAAGAGATTTTGAGCAATTCAAAGATGGAGATCTGAGCATTCATTCTTTACAATTGTTCGACAATGCTATAACTAGGAGAGAATGATGAAGCCAACTGTTTGGATTTACTCATGGTTGTATCTGTTTTTCTATTCGAAGAAGCTGGTAGGTTTAATGTTGTTTGAGTAGGAGTTGAAGAACTATCTCCTTGGAGAGTGACTTTATTTTGAGCGTGGGTCACATCATTTTCATTTTGTGATTCATTTTGTTTATCTTTGATTATGATCACATTGCAATATTTAGGTTGGGAAGACTCAATCATGTTGATCATATTGTCATTATTGGTATAGGTGTAATTAACTTTGGCACCTCCTTTTGACTTTGAGTAATCACCTTGTTCATAAATAGGTAAGGGATCTTTAAAAGCTTTGTGATCAGCATTAGTTGTGTGGTTTCCAACAAAAGGGTAGGTAGGCTATATAATATATCCCATAACCATGTAATAAAAAAGGTTAATATGTATTTAATAACAATAGTATTATAAAGATTAGTAAATTAATAACAAATCAAACCCAATAGGATAATTGGGTAGGTAATAAATATAATAACCAAGGGATAAATAATCAATCAAATAAAACTATATAAATAAACTCCACAATAATTAATTAATTAAAAAATAATAATAATTAAATCAAATCAAATAAATCATAAATCATAATTAAACAATAAATAAATAAATTATCAAATAAATATTAAATAGTCATCCAGATAAAAATTAAATAATCAAACTATAATATTAATACTATATTAATCAAATAATTAAATTTTAATCACATACAATCACCTCAAGGCAACCCAACATGGGGTCGATCAATGACACAAAACTCTAACCACCGACTAGCGGCACAACACAAAACTGACAAGGTAGACAACTTAAGCCTAGAGTGTAAGAGGGAAACACATGTCATCTCCAACAACTTTCTATTGGGATAAAGATGTGCTCATACCTATGAGACTAGGTGAAGTCAATGTCTAGTACCTGCAAACCAAAATCCACCACTAAACATAATACAACATATATACAACACATATACATCATAAATGATCAAGCAAGTAATAGAGAATCACGTCATATCATTCTCACAATGAGTGGTATGATATTGTCTCTAATCACGAAGACAATCACAATCATTGAGGCATCAACTTAGTTATCATAATCAAAGAGTAGGGTTAGCATAATCATAATATCATCAAAATCTCATAAGCAATATGGTCCATCATAAATAATGAGCACCTATATATAAACAAATATAGGTCCACCATCAGTATAGTCTAAGGTGTATCAAAAATCCACATAAGTCATCAAATAGCATGTGTCCATATAAAGTATCTAACATCATCAATATCATCTGAGATATAAATAAAGTCATAAGTAATCATCAAAACATCAATCATATGTCTCTATAAGTCCATCAAAACATCAATATAGTGAAAAGGTTGATACTAGTCTTAAATCTAACATTCCTACTATCGAAAGAAAACACTTTACTACTAGAAAATAAATAACATAATGGTAAGTATAAAAAGTAAATGATGGAAAGTAAATAACAAAAAAAAAATCCAAGCTTAAGAATCCTAAACCTTAGCACCATCCTCAACAATGACATCAAAAATGACTCATCTCCACTATATACATAGAGTTGGTGTAGTATGTCATGCACTATGCTTGATTGAAGTGTTCAAGGGGGTAAATCAATGTCCTAAGTGGAGGCTTTACTTAATTATTAACTAGGGATGTATCTTCAAAGATGGTGTTGACACTATGTGTATGACAAGCGAGTTCTCAAGATCTTATCATTGTACAAATGAAAATACTAACTAGCAAAAGAATGAGAAATGCTAAAATTCAAAGGTATGTGATACACCAGTTGTTGTGGGTTAAGTAGTGGCTACGAGTGATGATTAATAATGTCATACAGTGATAGTTTGGTTGCAATCAGGAACCTAACTACAAATAGTATTGACCACCCATAATAACAACTTTAATAACAATTAAGAACTAATAACAAGCTATCTAATGCATTCATAAATAAACTAAGTAATAAAAAAGAGAAATGGTGCAGGAGAACCTAAGGTTTAGTTAATGTGTCAATTTGGTGTTTTGAGTCTTATGAGTTAGGGTTAGGTTTATTTTGATTCAATAAGGTCTATTGAGACCATTTATAATGTTATTTCATGTTTTTGGGTTTGTTTGTCAAAATTGGAGTCATGGTGTTCAAATTTGTAAAGTTGCTCAAAGTGTTGTCAAAACTATTATCGAAATAAGTTATATCGATAAGATGTCATTGGGGTGAAAATTGTCATTATTGTTATCAAGATAGGTTAAACCGATAAGGGTGTCATTATGGTTATCGAGATAGTTTATATTATTGGTTTTGCAAAATTTTATTCGGTTGACTTCGAATAGTTATTCCAATAAGGTATCAATATTGCCATTGGGATAGTTAACTCGATAAGAATTATTGTGGTGGAAAGTTGTCAATGGAATAGCTAATCTGATAAGGTTATCATCCAGATAATTTAAACTATCAGAATTGAAAAATATTGTCTAGCCGACTTCGATGGGTTATTCTGACAGGCATCCACATGTCTCAATCGGTATAGTTACCAAAATCAGTGACATCGGGGTAGGTTTCTTCTATCGGGATGAATTAAAATTGTTGTTCTTCCTTCATGTCTTATTCTGATGGGAGATCAAACATTGTGATCGAAGTTGTTATTCTGATATTGGTACCTAGTGTTGGTCTATCAGCTTGGCATTGCTATTCCGATAGTGACTCATCAGTTTTTGAATTTGAAAAGTCATGTAGTCCAAAGGTCATGGTGGGAAAATTCAAATTTGGTATAATTGTATGAACAATGGATAGAGAATTAGGAAAAGAGGCAGAGAGGGGAGGACTGGGATAATTCTACTATGTAATTTTGTAACTATTTTTTTTCTTTAAATTTGAAGTCGTTGGCACCAATTTTGTAAGATTGTTTACACTCTATTTCTATAGTTTTCCATTTTACTATATTTTCATATTATTGTATGAATTCAAACGTGGAGTGTGTTACCATCTAGTTGGAATAAAGGTTTTGTAGCTCTAACATAATTTCAATTATTTCTTCCTGACTCGGTTATTATAACAATTTGTGTTGCTAATTTGATGAGCCTATAAGTTTGTTTTGTTGAAATTTGATTGGTTACCTTGTAGCAGAGAGTCTCTGGAAGGGCTTCTTGTGTTTTGAAAGTTGTGAGTCTGTTGAAAGGAGTTTTTGTATTGCATCAAGTGATATAAGAGAAAGGGAGTAGATTATTTGAAAGGAGATACTATAAGTTTGAAATAAGAGTAAGTGATTATAGACAAGATGCCTCCTAAGAACATTGGTACTTCCAGAGAGTTACAAGAGTTGAGAGAGAAGAATACAAGGCTTCAAGAGAACTACAATGTTGTGGCAAGGCTTGAAGCCTTAGAATCTAATCAGAGAAGGAATGTTGATTTGGGAGATGTGAGCGAAGAGGAAGAAGAAGAAGAGTTCCAAGAAGCATAAGGAGAAGAGCAATTGGACCCTAAGGAACAAAGGACAGTCAGACTTCTAAAAGTAGTTTAAGGTGATAAACATAAGGTGAAAGTTGAATTGCCTATGTATGGAGGTAATTTGGATGAAGAAGAGCTTCTAGATTGGATTGCAGCTATTGACAATCACTTTGAATGTGAAGATGTTCCTGATGAGCAATAGGTGAAGATTGTAGCGCCCGGCAACAAACCCCGGGGAAACTTACTACAACTAGTCCAAAAGAGGAATATTTTTTTTTCTTTTGTTTACTAAAAAGGTTTTCATTTAACTCAAACTAGACATTATGTTTAAGAATTAGTTCAATATTTTTAATTTAACATTAATTTCTTAATCATTGTTTCATACATTATGTTACTATTACAATTGAAGTCATGTTTATAAGGTTTAATTGTTTACATGGTCTCATTGTTTCCATTGATGTCACTACTTAATCTTACATCATTTATGGTTTATGATCAATACATTTAATTTACCATTATCATGATAATTCACTTTTATGTTCCTAATGATCTAACTTTATCATGGACCACAACTATAAATGCATGTATGCATACTAACCTACATTTCACACTTCACATGATATGCTACTATTGCTGTCCTCAATTAACCTTAATGCATGCTAACATCAACATTACCTGATTACCACTAACTAGGTACGAAATACTTCCTTATAGCCACTAGCTCCACTTGGAAACCCAATGAAAACATTACTACAAACTTACATGACCATATTAATACCACAACCTACAAGCTAAAACCTTGCTAATACACTATACCTATGAATACATATCCTTATCCTTAGCTTAAACATAATAACAAGACACCATAATGACCAACCTTGAACTTAGCTCTGTACATACACTTTGATCCTTTATACTTATATCTTAACACGACAACTATGAGCTGCCATGGCTAAAATGATTACTCCTATAATTCTTTCCACTACTTAATGCTTCACACATTCACTAACTTATCTCACCGTATCACCAAAAGCATGCACATTAACCTACTTATGAAACCTACATGCTCATAGATACTATTTATGCAATAACAATTTTATTGCAGCCTTTACAGGATCATATGTATTCCCATTTAGTTCTTAATGATATCTATTTACTGAGTTTCAATATAATTTTCAGCTTTGGTGTTATTCTAGGTTCCAAGATTCTAACTTTGTCATCCATAAATCTTGTGTTTCCATGCTTTAACATTGATAGTCTAAGAGGGATTTTTGTTTAATGTCATTATTCAAATCATTTAATCTCATAACAAGATACTAACACCTACTTAGTTACATCTATATTCACATAAAGATATTTAATGTTCAAGCATTATTTCATTTTCATTGTCAAAGATATAAAATGAAGAAAGAAATAAACATCCATATTCTATTGCATTGATTGCATTGAAACCACATCTATGCAAATACTATCCATCACACTAATACCACATAAATGATTTAATTTATCATTTAACTAATTGTCTATAGACACATTGTAATTACAATTAACTAATATACTTCACATATCATGCATGACAATTCTATCAAGGTTCAATGTATCAAGTCAAGGGATTGCATTGCCTACTATAATAAGACATTACTTTCAAGAGTTTACAATTTACTTCTCCTTTTTCCATAAAGTTAATTCACAATGATTTCATGGGAATTATAATTCCAAAGTATAAGTATGGATACAATAAATGTTGTCATTACATAAAGGTACAATTGTGAGTTTAACTCACTCCTTAATAAATATTCCTATTCTATTACATAATGATAGCATCTGAAATCATGAAGTGATCTAATATAAAAATCTTCTCCAAGGAACCAAAATCAGCATGAAGGAGAACCAAGTCCATGCACAAAGAAAACACCAAAGAAGAGGGAAAAACCCCAATGGAAAAAAGATCCAACCACCTGACCAATGTGGAACCTACAAGGAACTACCCCCTGAGCTAGGAGATGTCACTAGGTCCCAACTCGTACACTAAGCCTAGGTTGATGCTTCTACCAAATGGACTAGTACAAAACAGCTTCCATACACACAACCATACACTAGATAAACAAAAAGGAACAAGAGATTTACAGAGGCCAATAAAACATCATAACAAGAATGCAAAATTAAGTAAAGAACTCACATGAACAAGGGAGTGTCATCACATGCCAGACCAAGAACTAGGCACTAGCCTATGGGCATGCGGAGCCATCTAGACCTTGAGAGAGAGACCAAGGGAGATTAGCTTACTATCTCCATGGTCTTCTCATGCTTAGCCTAAAAAATCCTCCCTAGGACTGAGTCATGAAGCATTGATAATTTATTATCTTTTTAATTATCTAACTACCCATACACATTCATTAATTAGTTACAATTGATTAAAATATGGTAAACTCCCTTACGCTCGAAAGGTTTAGACTTCACACATCCTTACAAGGAACCTAGTGAAAGTCCATCTCTCATGAACCCTAGGTGTCGTAAAGGAGCTCACTCCTTTACATGGACCCATAACCAAGCAATGCAAGAGGCTCAAGAAACAAATAAAAATCTGAAATGCATCATCACACAATCCACTGCAAGCACAAACATGTGATCATAGAGGTTAAATGTTAGCATAAACCAATATGTGAGCCTCTTGACCAAAGAGATGCATAAATGAAAACTCTAAACCACTACAACTAAATACATAAACTCAACAAGGTCTTCACTCTTGCTATTTCCAAAATCAGCAGCACAAAAAAAGAACTATCTAATGGCAAAAACCTTATGAGAAAGACAATTCAATCAATCCTAATATCGCATCTTAAAGGAAAAGAATTAAAATAGAACGTAGTAAAAAGAATATGCATCAAAACCAAAATGACCTCTGGTATGCAAAATCACAATATGACACAAAGCACTATAATGATGCTCATTTAACAATATGAGACAAGACGAGGCAACGCTCTCATTGCGCTTAGCCCGCACTATCACTCACGGGATGACGTTACTCGACTCAACCAAAATGAACATATATATATATATACTCCCAGCTGAAAATGATTTAGTTTAAACAATCAAAATGCTAATGTTGATTATGCATATATATGTATATTGAAACATAATGTACTCAATCAAATCAAAGGGAGAACAATTAAATTATTTTTAAATAATCATTTCATTAGTAAATAATTTTACTTGCTTCTTATTATCTATATCAATCTGAAGACAATTTGTAGTTTTGTAGCTAGTTGGAGGCAAATCAATTTTACCCCAATATGTTGTAGGCTAAATATATAATTCACTAGGGGGGGGTTGTTCTTTTGTTTCTTTTTAAAAAAAATAAACACAAAAAAAATTACAAACAAATTTTTTTTTGGTGTTGGGAAGCACCACACCATGAATGTGGTTGGTGCCTCAGCACTCCCCCCACATCGTGGGAGGTTCTTAGTAGCACCACCATGATGTGATGCACCCACCCATATCACGGGTGGTACCTGGAAGCACCTCCATGATATGGAGGGGTGTCATGGCACACCCCATATCGTGGGGTGCTTGCACCACCAAACCTCATGATATGGGGTCTACGTATATGCCCCCCCCCCCAAAAAAAAACATAAAATGATATGGAAGAATAGATATGGGTGGCCAAACAAGGATAGATTTGCAGCTCGTACAATTTGATTAACAAAAAGAAAAAATGATGAGGGCGACAACATATCCCCTGCAGCCCAAAATAAAATTTACAAGGGGGGGAATAAATAGAAAATATGAATAGCTTAATTCACCCCCAAACCAAAACCAAAATACAATAGCAGGGTAAAAGAAACACCCTTTTTATCTATTTCTTCCATTCAAATTTAGAGAGTAAGAGACCACAAACAGATTTAAATTTGGAACCATATCCCTTTACCTAGCTATTCACAAAATAACATCACACTATTTTGCAACCCAGAATCCCCATAAGCACTCTCAAATTTTGAAAATTTAAAATAGAGAAGGGAATTTAAACAAGGAAATCTTTCAATATGGGTTTGAAAAACTTGGAAGAAAGAAGAAACAAAGAAACCCTACCTCTTTCCTAAGTGATGGAGGAGAAATTTGATGTAGATTTCTCTCCAGCACAGTTGCAACACTCTTCAATGCAAACTTCCAACTCCCAATTCAACAGTCCACCAAACTAAAATCTCCAAAATCTCAAATTGCAAAGGAAAGCATGATGCAGAGAGAGAGAACTTGAGAATTTAGAAGAAGAGAGAGGAATGCATTCACGAGAAACCAATAAATCCAAAATCCCAAAAATCAATCAAAACCCTAGTTGGGGATAATAAAATATTTCCATAAAAAATGCTTTCCCAAGCTCATAATATTAAGTTTATTTCCCCATTTCATTTCATGAGATTCAAAAATCATCCTAATAATATTTATACTATTATTACCATTATTATTTCTAATTGAAAATAAAATCAGGGAAATGATTATTAAAATAATATTATAAAAATAAATATAGGGAGACTATTAAATATTTACCCTTATTATTACTATTCAAAATGAATCAAATATTGCTAATAATTAAAAGTAACTAAATAATCAAATCACAACAATAAATAATAATCAAATCGTCAATAATTAAATAAATCAGTATGGAAAAATAATTTAATACTTATTAATCGCCTCCAATCCAAACTCGCTATATTTTAATAATTCAAATAATCGCAATTAAATAATTCAAAATCAACGTCAATTAAATTCAAATATGAAAATGATAAAATAATCAAAAATCACTTATCATTAATAAATCAAAATGATGCCAAAATTATAATTAATAATTACTTAATGAAAAATAAATCTACTATTGTGATTCAAACAAGGCAAATTAAATCAATCCACTGCCACAGTCAAGAAACCTCAAATAAGAAAATTAAATAAATCAAATTCACAACCTCACCATCACATACTCACAGGTCAAAGGATATAATGACATGGTGTATCACGCCAAGACTTGCAACAACATTGGTGACCAACCTAAACCTAGAGTGCGGGTAGGGAACCAACGACATCTCCAAACCACATATTGTCATTGGTAAGAGGCACGCTTGCACCTATCAAGCTAGGGTAGCTCGCACCCAGTTGTCTGGGAGAGATGAATGCCTTAGTACTTGCAACCCTGCAATAATAAAATGATACATATATATAATAGACAAGTGGAGAAATGTCGCAATGACACATCCCGCTTGCAATGAGTGATGTGGCATTGATTTCCCCATGCATACAATCAAATAATAGTCATACAATGAGTAATGAATCATACATAAATCAGAACTAGGGGTTAGTAGATTCATTATATAATAGAGCAAAAGTCAATAATAACTATCCATCTATGCTTTGGTCATGGCATAATACACATAGAAATGAAAGCATCATCATAACATCTATATCACATAAGGTCGCCACAAAGCATGAGAAAAATCAATATTTCCCAAAGTCACTAAGAATATAATATCTATCAATGATCATCAATGAAACACATATAAAAGCCAAAATACATATATGCATCATGTGAATACAAGAAAGTCCATCATATCCATCGCACAAAATGAATGTCTAATCGAGTCTATCAAAATGGAATACGAATCTGATCATGTGTGGGCATTACAAAGATAGCAAAGACAAAGCTGAAAGGACATGCATTATTATGGTGGGACTATGAACAAGTTGAGAGGAGAAAGAGAGGTAAAGCAAAAATAGTTTCTTGGGACAAGATGGTTGCTAAACTTAAGGGTAAGTTTCTTCCTAAAGATTATGAAGTTAAATTGTATAAGAAACTCCAAGGTTTGAAACAAAAAGAGTTAGATGTCAAAACTTATATTGATGAATTTTACACGTTGAGCATAAGATCAGGTAGGATGGAAGATAAGGTTGAAAAGGTTTCTAGATACCTTGGTCAACTTAGATTTAACATTCAAGATGAACTAGTTGTAGCAAATCCAAGGACGGTGGAGGAATGTTTTCAATTGGCCATTAGAGTGAAATAAAAGATAAAGAGGAGACAAGACAAGTCAAGTAGGGGTAGAGGAAGCACCCTTAGGGGCAGAGAAAATCACATGAAATCCAAGAAGATGCAAACAAAAGCCAATAGCAAGGTGCAGATTTCAAAAGCAGAGGCACAAGAGGAAGATTTGGTGGAAGTAGAAATCCAATATATTTTTTAGGTAGGTGCTATAATTGTCAAGAGTTTGGAAACCCAGCATTAGAGTGTCTTGAGAGACAAGGATCTACGTCAAGTGGTGAAAAAAGGGGTGAAAAGAGAGTCCAAATTGTGCAAGAAGATGATAGTGAAAGTGTTTGCTCTCCAAATTATATTGCTACTCTAGAAGTAGGTGAAGAATTGATACTAAGAACAACACTTTTGAAGGAATCTAAGGAGAAGGAGATGGCTCAAAGAAGGAGCTTGTTCAGGACCACATGCAAATGTAAAGGTAAAGTATGCAAGGTAGTAATAGATTCAGGTTCCACTGACAATATGGTGTCTAGAGAGATGGTAGATAAACTGAAACTAGAAAGAATTCCTCCTGAAGCACCATATAGAGTGTCTTGGGTAAATGATAATCAGTCACTTTTGGTAAATGAACAAGCCTATGTTGAGTTTCAGATTGGAGAATACAAAGATAGGGTACTTTGTGATATTTTACCCATGGATTGTTGCCATCTAATTCTTGGAAAGCCATGGAAATTTGATAGGCAAACACTTTATGATGGTAGAAGGAATACGTACACCATTAAGAAGGATGGAAATTTTTTTGTATTAACCCCATTGCAGGAGACTGAAGAAGCAAGAGGCAAGGCAACAAAAATTATCTTGATGGGAAAGGAGTTGGTGGAAGTAAGTGAAGATGAGTCAAGAAAACTTACAGTCACTCCTATGTTTGGAGATACCAAGTCAGAAGGTTTGCAGACTATTTCAGTCAAGGATGATAGAGGTAAGGTGTTGGTACTTAAAATAGACCAAACAAAAGCTAAAGATTAGGTGTATGTGCAGCCACAAGGTGGGTGAAAGGAGGATAAAGCAATTCTGGTTGGGATACTAATTTATCTTATAGTGGATAAATGAGCTAATAAGAAGTCATGTTCTATAGCAATAGAGCATTTTGGGTTTGATAAACATGGTGGATCAGGGGTTCCAGTGGCAAATAACCTAAGGCATAAAGGATAGATGATTGGACAAGGAGCTGGAAGTGTTTGGCAAGAGTCAAAGGATAGATATGGAAAGCATGCAGTAGTTGTGATGAAGAAACTAGTTCAAGGCACTCAAGTAGGGATGACACCTCAGAAGGTCAGAGATGGACAAGGACAATCCAGTTTCCAAGGGACTTGGAAAATTTTCAAGCTTGGGTGTTTGGTGCAGGAGCACCTAAGGTTTAGTTAATGTGTCAATTTGGTGTTTTGAGTCTTAAGAGTTAGGTTTAGGTCTATTTTGATTCCATAAGGTCTATTGAGAGCATTTGTAATGTTATTTCATGTTTCTGGGTCTATTTATCAAAATTGGAGTCATGATGTTCAATTTTGTAAAGTTGCTCAAAGTGTTGTCTTTTTTGTTATTGGGATAAGTTCTACTGATATGATGTCATTGGGGTGAAAATTGTCATTACTATTATTGAGATAGGTTAAACTGATAAGGGTATCATTGTGGTTATTGGGATAGTTTATAAAATAGGTTTTGCAAAATTCTATTTGGCTTACTTCCAATAGTTATTCCGATAAGGTATCAATATTGGCATCGGGATAGTTAACTCGATAAGCACCATTGTGGTGGAAATTTGTCAATGGAATAACTAATCTGATAAGGTTGTCATTAGGATAATTTACACTATCAGGATTGCAAAATATTGTCTAGCTGACTTCAATGGGTTATTCCGACAGGCATCCACATGTCTTAATTAGTATAGTTATATCAAAATTAGTGACATCGGGGTAGGTTTCTTCTATTGGGATGACTTAAAATTATTGTTCCGCCTTCATGTCTTATTTCGATGGGAGATCAAAGTTCATGATTAGAGTTGTTATTCTAATATCAGTACCCAGTGTTGGTCTATCAGGTCGGCATTGCTATTATGATACCTATGTCTGGTAGCGACTCATCAATTTTTGAATTTGAACAATCATGTAGTCCAATGATCATGGTGAGAAAATTCATATTTGGTATAAATTGTATGAGAAACGGATAGAGAATTAGGCAAACAAGCATAGAGGGGAGGACTAGGAGAATTCTGCTATGTAATTCTATAACTATTTTTTTTCTTTAAATTTGAAGTCATTGGCACCAATTTTGCAAGCTTGTTTATAGTTTGTTTCTGTAGTTTGCCCTTTTATTGTACTTGCATATTATTGTATGAATTCAAATGTGCAGTGTGTTACCATTTGATTGGAATAAAGGTTTTGCAGCCCTCACAGAAATTTGACTGTTTCTCCCTGACTTGGTTGTTATAACATCTTGTGTTGCTAATTTTATGAGCCTATAAGTTTGTTTTATTGAAATCTGACTGGTTACCTTGTAGCAGAGAGTCTCTAGAAGGGCTTCTTGTGTTTTCAAAGTTGTGAGTATATTGAAAGGATTTTTTGTATTGTATCAAGAAAAGAGGATTGTAGTACCTCAAGTGGCCCGTACTTGAGGAGTGCAATCTATGAGAAGTAAATAAAATGCTAATTCATGAAATAAAAATCATTGTATATTCTCATTCATGACTCATATTAAAGATAACAGGGTTACAAGTACATAGGAGATCTAGCAATAATCATATTTGCATTGTCCATAGTTCTATCATTACTAACTAGTAAATGAAAACAAATTAACTCCTAGAAGAAGATCTTAACTCAAATGGCACTTCCCCTTTTTAAATAAATCACAGGAAGGGGATCATTTACTTCTTCTATTTGAACCTAAATAGATGTCACTCTTCTCTAACATTGAGGTGACTTATTCAATAAGGAAAAATATAAAAAATGACTAACCATATAAGAGTCATATTCTAAAACAAACTCATTTATTACATAGCAACACAAAATCAAGGGCGTAGTTTAGTTCATTAAATTTAGATTAATTGAGGCATAACCTCAATGTCTTCCATGATGTCATAAATCCTTTATGCTCAATGAGGAGATAGACTCAACAAGGACTCAATGTGACCACAACTATCTTTTTATTCATTGACTACTTCCAAAGAACTAATAGGGTGAGTTTCCTTTGGGTGTAGGTGGATCAACAATCTCTTAGCTATGGCTGGATTTAGACTTCCTTTAAGATGCATGTTAGCCCCTTTCAACAAATAATATTCCACACAAATTATCATCCATAAAATTGGATAATATATCAACCTTTAAAATGCATAATGTATTCTATATCAACATGTCATTTATATAGTATAACTAAATCGTAATGTGATCTTAAGAATAATTAAAATATAATAAAGTTTGACAATATATTGATAAAATTATAATAAATTAGCAAGAAATTATTGAAACTAAGACATTCCTACAACTCATCAAGGAACTTTACCACCCAATCACATAAAAACTTTCTTCCTCAAAGTTCTTCCTAACCAACCCTACAAAAACATCTCCACAATCATGGCTTTGGCCAAAGCACTTATAAAAATGTGATTTTGTTGTAAAGAGGATAATCCATCTTTGTACCTCCACATTCAATACCCTATCCCAAGAAAAGGATAACACACACAAGACACTGTATTTCAAAGAAATTGAATTTATTTCACATCTCATTCATCATCAATTAACTCATGCAATTTACCACCTCTTTGGGTACTTCATAGAATAGATTTTGTTCAAACTAAATGCCAATATAGTTTTAAATTTGGTACGTTCTTTTTTATCTACTCTCTTGTACATTACATAAATGTTCATAGTGAACATGATAGAAAACAACACTTAACACAACATAGACTAACATAATCACCATGAGAGTTAAAAATAAACTCAAGAGAAAAATTATTTAGATTCAACAGTAAATCATAAAAGTGTAGTCAATACCTATAATAATGCAAGTATGACAAGTGTCACAAAATAGATAAAGTAAAGAGTTGGTGATGTTAGGTTCAACAATAAAAGCTAATGTACTGAGAGGGGAGGGGTGAATCAGTACTTCAAAACTTTTCTTTAAAAACAATCTTACTGATAAACATAAACTGTATATAGTTGATCTCATAATATATAAAGCCAAAACAAAATCATAGAAATTACATCCATACACATTTCCCTCCATAACACAAAGATTTTGGTTACGCAGAAACTCTTGGTTAGAGAGAAAAACTACGGTGGGGATGGCACCCACAACTTCACTACTACAATAATAAAGGTTTCTTAGTTAGAGCTACATGTTTAGCTATTACTGATAGCTTACGCTGTTAGGAGTATCAAGATCTTTAGATCTACCTTTCTAAAGTATTTTTATAAACACTTTTAAAAAATGTTGTACCTGGTTAGAGGCTTTACAATTTATAGACTGTGTTAGAGTCTTTTACCCTAATAAAGGTTTCTAACACAACTCAAAATAATTCAATCAAAATCTTTTACAAAATATCTACAACTTTACATTTGAAATGTTATAGCAGACTCTATGTGCTCAATATGAAATTACCATACTCATAGCATACCTCGGTAATTGATAGATCAACTCGATGACCTCTTCTGTATTCTCTATCCCTTAAACTATTTTCTGAAAATCTTCTCAGTGACCTCTGAATACCTCTGTTCAATCATCACATCTTATCTTTTCACAAGATTTTATCTTCAACTCACCATATTTTTTCTCTTCTTGTTCTTAGATACTCAAATCACTCTTTATATAGATCTCTAAGGTAGTGATCTTGTTCATACATTGATTGTACAAACATGTTTTATCAAATGAATAAACATAGAAATTATTTTGTTGGATAAACTTCCTCAAAATCATACAAAATCTTCAAGTGCAATTCCCTATGAAATAATGGTTCCCTATTCTTGAATCTTGTAACATGTTTCCACATATGTGTCCAGGTTCATTGAATCTGGTAACACATTTCCACTTAGTTTAGATTAACTCAGTGTACCTTCTTTGCTACTCGGTGGACATAGGAAATTTACTCGGTAGATAGCTCGGTATATATCATCTCGGTGACTAGCCTTTCTTCTGTAACCGACACCCTTAGTGCTTACCAACTGAATCTTTCTATAGTATTAACCGACTAGGGTATATAGGATGAATTTGAACATAAAAATAATGACAACTTAGTAAATAGTAACAATCTCCCCTTTTGACATTAGTTTGGTATGTTTGACAAAACTCCTTTCAAAGTCATAACACAAAATCTATATACTTACAAAATGTGATTGAAATGACAGTATATACATTAGTTCAAATACATACTTTGAATACATACTCCCCTTATCAATATGCTGAACAAAACTTGATTTGCATGCCCCTGATGTTCCATGCTCCCCCTGACAATTTCATTTGTACACTCAGATACTCTGTATATACTCTGTACACTCCCCTTTTTGATGGGGGCAACTGATCAAAAATAGATTTATACTTAGTACAAGCATCGTTGAGAGTGTTGGTAAGTGCACCCTTGACACTTTCCATTAAATAATTCTGAGCATTAATATCAGCTAACAATGAAATCAAACCATCTAAAGTGCTTCCCTTTTCTTGTGTGGACAGTTGGGTAGCTCGGTTGATCTGCTCTTGTACTGATGACAGATGGGGAATAAATAATATCTGAAGAGTCATAATATCCATCCTTATTTTGTGCTTCATTCCTAAGTTCTAACTGCTGAGCCATAAAAGTTTGTAGCTTGGTATAAAAATTCTAAGTATAATTTGGCTCGATAGTTAGTTTATTTGAGAGATCGGTAATCTCTTTTTCAATGGCTTCAATCTTCTGCTTGATATCTTTAATAAAGAATGAAAATGTACATAAGTTCTAGAATGAATAAATAATGTGCCTGAGTTGAGGGGACAACTCAACAATGAATCCAACAAGCTTGATTTTACCTATAGCAATGGCTTTCTGCACTTCTTCAATCATTTTGGCAGTTAGCTCTTTGTCTTTTAATTTGCTAAGGTATTCTGATGCCTCTACTCCTAATGTTTCCAATTGAGTGACTAGTTCATCCAATTGCATATGGATGGCTACATCTTTACTTATGGTAGCTTCAGGTAGCATGTCTGTCAATAATGCTTTAACCTTCTAAAGTACTTGGTTCTTCTTTTGAATGCTATCTTTTTTTCTTGTTCTGCTTTGGCTTTGCACAATTCACCAAATTCAATAAGTGCTTGCCCTTTGAGTTTAGAAATGTCAACATTCGGCAGCACAATATTCTTTGACAGATCTATCTTGAAATTGTGCTTCTTTTCTTTCTTCTCCTTTGATGATGATGCCTTCACCAGTTGATTGAGTACAATGGATTTGGAGGCTTGATCTTCCTCGGTATGTTGTTTGGTGGGAGCAACACTTTGGTTAGTTTCTATAGCCTCTATTGTAGCCTTCGGTGATTCCTTGCTTGGGGTCTCAGTGGTAGCAGTTTCAGTGCTTGCAAGAGCTTGAGAAGTTTGCTCACCTGTGGCCTAAGAGGTAGATTCACCTTGTGTAGCCTTATGATCCTCTTTTCCTTGTTCTATATTCTAAGGTATCTCAGTTGTCACTTATTGAGTTATCAGAGGATAGGACTTAATCTGTTCCAAGACTGATTCACTAGTTACCAGTTTGGCATAGGCATTTCCTTCTATCATTTCTTCTTCATGTGCCTCACTGTCCATGACATCCTCATCTTGTTGAATAGTTGAAGCACAATCTTGCTTGGTAATGTCAACTATTTCTACTTCACCTTGAGGTTCTTTAGTCTGAATTCTGAAGATTTATTGCCATTTTTCTTTGGTTTCCTTTTCGACTTCAAGATAAAGTCCATTCTTCATTTTCAAGGATCTATGCTTCACTTGAAAATTTGTCTAGTAGTTTTTCAAATGATTTCTAATATCATCTACCGACATGTCTGGAAAGAAATGTACTAAAACTCTTTCTCTTATCTGCTTCTCCGAGTCCGTAGCATATTTCCATCTATTGTCAATGTGAGAGTATAATGCATTTGGAAGAAAGTTATTTACTTCCAATGGAACTACTCGGAATTTGAGAAGTGTACATACAACTGACTCTTCTATTTGTCTCTTTTCTTCTTCTATCCAGAAGTCATATTTAACATACCTGAATGACCCAAATCCTCCATATTGTTTCAATTTGGCACAAAAGTTATCAACACTGTGTACATCTTCCTTTGTGCTTTTAACAATCTAAAATTTATTTTTGTCTTCAGATTTTGTGTCACTTGACTCCTTATTCAAAATGAGTCTCGTGGTTGACTTTCTATAAGTCTTTGTAACTTTAGACAATTCAACATTTTTCTGCCTCTTGCTGGGTGACACTGCAGATGATCTAGTGTTAGGTCATTTCACTAGTGGAGTCAGTGATACCTTAGGTGTATCTTGTTTCTTCCTTTTCAATATTTTGCCCTTTGGCAACTCGGTGCTCAGAGTGATGGTTGCTTCTTGAGCTTTAGATTCTATCTCAATTGAAATTTGATCATCTTTCCTACCTATTGGCTTAGTAGGTGTGGAGGTAGAACCTTCTCCAAATTTCTCATTTAAGTCTTTTATCATTTTAGTGTCTTTTCTGGTAGCCTTTGGTACAACTATGCTCATTTTTACCTTCTCTTTTACCTCTTCATAGGTACCATATATGATCTCGGTCGAGTGCCTTGGAAGTGTCAGAAAGGCATCTATCTATTGTTGAGTGATCTCAAAATCAATCTCATAACCCATAGGCGGTAAAGATTGAGTTTTGGGTTCTACTGCATTGACATAACAGTAGTTAGTGTCCACTTCAAAATATATAGTATCCTTATATTTCTCCACTAGCTGAGGTGGGATCCTGTACCTGTTATGCATCTTTTCCTGAAATTTATTAAAGTAGTCATCCATTATCTCATTGAAGTTATCACCTAGCTGATTGATAAAATCATTTATCTGATGGGTGATCGGTCGGTGTAGTTCCCAAACAATGTTACTGACTGAGGGAAAGAACTTCTAAAAATAGAAGAACATGCACACTAAGAGTGACCCAAACTTTAGTGTGTTAGCAGAGTTATTCTTCTTAGGTTTCCTTATTGTGTTGAGATTCTCAAAAAGATTCTTCAACAATACTTCACATAGATCAATTTTCATACCCTTTTTCACAATTTTATAGGCCAAATCCATAGCTGCACATGGTACATTGTTCTCTCTCACAAACTGAAAGAAACAATAATCAATGACTCTAATTGCAAACTTTAGTTCTGCATCTGTTCCATTATTCAGCTTAATACCTCTGCAATCAGACTCAACTCCGGTTAATGTTATTAGTTCCTTTTATGAAATCATCTTTTGTGCTCAGGCATGGTCGTATATAGGGTATCCGGTGATTATGTGAATAATCTCCTTGGTGATCTTGAACAATTGGTATTCTAACCACATAAAGTCATCATGCACTCTGCTCAAAACAAATTTGACCCATTGGGGTTTGAAAACTCAAGGATAGGTTAGGACTTCAGTCAATCCCTTAACCTTGATATTCTCATACTTACTATCCAGGATTCCATCAGTGCAAAGTTCATCATTGTTGTCCTTAATTTCGGTATGACCTAGCTCTTCTACATGACACTTAGTATAAAATCTGAAATCTTCAACCAATAGAACCCTATTTGGAATAAGAGAAAATGTAGTTTTCTCATCGGGTTCAGATGCCACTTTGGGAGGTAAGGAATACTTCAGTGAGGGCTTCTCAATAGTCTCAACTACAACTAGTTTTTGCATCTTGGGAGCCATTTCAAACTTTGGATTTCTACTAATAAAATAGCTTAGGGTTTCAACTAACCAAAAAATGCTTTCGACTTAGTAAATATAATGCAAATATTCACAACTGATATTGATTAGTTAACTTGCTTGAAAATGCATTTAAGATTGTGTGAAAATACCTTGAATTCACTTTGAAATGTTTGATCGCCTTTGATTCGCTTAGCTCTTCTCTTTGAAAACTGGTAAGTGTAAAATAACCGCACAAAGAACTTTAAATACACCCTTTACCTTATCAGGCTTCGTGCAATTAGGTAAGATAAGCATTAAATGCACTTGTTTATACTTTACTGACTAACTTCATTAAATGTTTTTACCAACTAGACAGGTTTACTATATTTACTGACTTCATTGGTAAATCGTAAGACTAGATACAATTTCAGAAATGTTAATAAATCTTAGCTATGCAGATTTTGGAGTTATTTCCATGATTAAAATAGGAACTGTTAAGATCTAACCTTGAGAAGATGTAGTCCCTTTATACCTTTATTGATTAATTGGAATTAGATGCACCTAACTTGGTAGGTAAGGTGCTTTCTTCATTATTTGATCCATTTTCCTTCTTTTTCTAGATTTTCTATAATTTGATTCTTATCTCTTCAGTATCTCCTCCAGGTTGATTTCTGCAATCTTTAGCCAAGTGTCCAACTTTATGACAAAAAGAATGCCATTCCAGGATTTCTCCATGATCTTTGATTGTTCATTCCAAACCTTATCATATAGTTTGCACTTATATGTCAATACCTTCCATAGCATTCACACCATATTCTTGTATTGTAATCCCATGTTACTGCAATGTATTGTCGATTGAGATCTGTGTGAGTTTGGTAGCTTCTATCATTTGCTCAGTGTGGAGACCACATGTACTTTTTCTTCTTAAACCAGCACTTCTTAGTGTTGTGTCCATATCTATTGCAGTTTTTGCAAAATCCTTTGAATTTTGCCTTCTGATAATTGCTGACAGACTTTGTCCTACATTGTTTAGACATGTGACCATACTTATTGCAATTGTAACAATAATTATCAGACCTAGTGACATTCGGTAGCTTACCTTTTCTAATTGGGCACATGTTGGCAGTATGTCCTTGTTTTCCATAGTAGTTGCAAATAGGCTTGTTATATTTCAACTTATCTTTGTTTCCAATCTTCCTTGATGATTTTCCTTTCTCGGTGGTGTTGATTCCTTTATCAGTAGAGTTGTTTCTTTTGTAACTGAGTCCGGTAGATTTGTTGGGTGATCTTGTGTTTAGTTGCTCATCAACATTCTTGACGCTTCATAACTTTTCTTCCATGTTTCTTTTAACTTCTTTTATGCTTCAAGTTTATCAATCAATCTTGATAATTCAAGTTTCAATGCTTGGTTCTCATTTTCTTTCAAAGTTGGTTCATGATGTGCATGACCCAATTGATCAGATAGATTATGTTGAATTCTAGTCATCCTTGTGATTTCATCATTCTTTTCAAATACCAATGCTTCCAGCTGTTGTTTTTCTCTTTCTATACCTTTTATGTTATCTTCAATTGTTCTCAATGCATCAAGATTTTTAGTCATCTATGTGCTGAAATACTCATGTTCCCTTCTCATTGCTTTAAGCTAATCATTCAGTGCTTTGTTCTTTTCTTTCAATTCTATAATCATTTCTTTAGACTCTTTTGATATGCTATTCTCAGATCATGTCTCAATTTGTTCCACCAACTCTTGTGAGTCCTGTAAATCATCAGACAATCTTCTTCTTACTTTCAGTGATTTTTGTATTTGTCACTGCATGTCTGCAATCACTTGATTAGCATGATCCAAATCTTCTTGGAGATTCACAATTTCGTGTGATTGTTTATAGCCTTCCATTGATGGGATCTTTCTCTTTAGGCTGTAAAACCCTTTTCCAAGAGTATAGCTCTGATACCAATTGTTAGGTTCAACAATGAAAGCTAATATATTGAGAGGGGAGGGGTGAATCAGTACTTTAAAACTTTTCTTTAAAAACAATCTTACTAATAAACATAAACTGTATATAGTTGATCTCATAATACATAAAGCCAAAACACAATCATAGAAATTACATCCATACACATTTCACTCCATAACACAAAGATTTTGGTTATGCAGAAACTCTTGGTTAGAGAGAAAAACTGCGGTGGGGATGGCACCCACAACTTCACTACTGCAATAATAAAGGTTGCTCAGTTAGAGCTACATGTTTAGCTATTTCTGATAGCTTACCCTATTAGGAGTATCAAGATCTTTAGATCTACCTTGCTAAAGGATTTTTACAAACACTTTTACAAAATGTTGTACCTGATTAGAGGCTATACAATTTATAGACCTTGTTAGAGTCTTTTACCCTGATAAAGGTTTCTAACACAACTCAAAATAAATCAATTAGAATCTTTTATAAAATATCTGCAACTTTACATCTGAAATGTTATAGCAGACTCTATGTGCTCAATATGAAATTACCATGCTAATAGAATACCTCGGTAATTGATAGATCAACTCTGTGACCTCTTCTGTATTCTCTGTCCCTTAAATTGTTTTCTAAAAATCTTCGCGGTGACCTCTAAATACCTCTGTTCAATCATCACATCTTATCTTTTCACAAGATTTTATCTTTAGCTCACCATCTTTTTTCTCTTCTTGTTCTTAGATACTCAAATCACTCTTTATATAGATCTCTAAGGTGGTGATCTTGTTCATACATCAATTATACAAACATGTTTTATCAAATGAATAAACATAGAAATTATTTCATTGGATAAACTTCCTCAAAATCATACAAAATCTTCAATTGCAATTCCCTATGAAATAATGGTTCCCTGTTCTTGAATCTTGTAACACATTTCCACATATGTGTCTAGGTTCATTGAATCTAGTAACATGTTTCCACTCAGTTTAGATTAACTTAGTGTACCTTCTTTGCTACTTGGTGGACATAGAAAATTTACTCGGTAGATAGCTCGGTATTATAGACATCTAAAAATGGTCAACGCTTGCGGAGTCATACTTTAACATTGGTGCATTTCCTTATTTTAGGGTTCTTGCATCGCATTAACATCTCTTCTATGTTGCGCACTTGGTCTTTATCATTTGTGAGCATTGAGTCCTTCTTCTACATTCTTTATTTTTCTCGCTTTCGAATTTGGTCTTGTCGATAACAATCTTCAGTTATGATTTTGGTCAATCTTATCCTGTCGCATCAATGTGCATGCTCATTTATCATTATTTTGGACATCGTCAATCCTAGTCAATGATAGAATTAGGGTTTTTGTCCTCTTGTCAATCTTGTCATCTTGTGATCGATTCATCATCGATCCTCATTCTTGTCAATCTTGTCATCTTACGATCGATTCGTCATCGATCCTCATTCTTGTCAATCTTTTCATCTTGTGATCGATTCGTCATCGCTCCTTGTCCTCTTGTTAATCTTGTCATTTTGTGATCGATTTGTCATCAATCATTGTCCTTTTCATTCATGTCAATTTCAATCAATTAGTCATTGTTCCTCGTCAATTGGCGCTTATCAATTTGATCTCTTTATCAATCTTGGTCAATTTATCAATTAAATCATTTATCAACATTGGTCCTTTGTCAATCAAAATCAAAATCATGATCAAATCGACCTACATCAATTATCTTTTGTCAAGACCTAATTGTCATCCTTGCATTTCTAATTCATCTTCTAAGGTTTTATGATTTGTTCATTTAATCTTGTTTGTCATTTTCCCTCTACGTTAAATAATTTATTTATTTATCAATCAATTTTGCATGTCAATCTTGTCATAATTTGTCATATTTTTCATTCTTGATTTGAAATTTCCTTTCAAATCTCTTCATGCTAATCTTGTCATCTCTCCAATTTGTCTATAAATTGGATGAGTTTCTTCAATCAATCAATCACATTTTGGAGGATCAATTAATCACATTATCGAATCTAATCACATTTTCAGAGAAATCAATCACGCTTCTAGTATCCTAACGCTACCATTTCATCTTGTCAATCTTGCTATGCCTTTGCATTTGTAGGTGAGATCCACAAACAAATCAATTTGAAGGAGAAACAAGGACAATGGAGAATTATGGAGGAGACATTCACATTTGTGATGGTTTGCATTTGATTTGAATGTCTTGTTTTCATATCTCTATTGAATGTTTTTAGGATTTCTTATCATTGCAATTTAGTTTTTGTGGTTGAGCTAGTCTAATTTGCTATTTGCTTTGATGAATTCCAAATTCCTATCTACATTAATTGGTGAACCCGATGTGAACTAACCATTTAACTATGTTTTGAGTGCCTTTTGAGCTGTTTTACAAGTGAAAAACTCAAGAAACAGGGCGACCCAGAGCTTTTTGGACACTTCTGTGCCTATGTAGGAGGGATCTGCGCCTGTGTTAAGAAGACCTGCACCTGTGTCAAGGCATTCTGCACCTGTGTTGGGACATTCTGTGCCTGTGTAAGGCTAGAAACAGAGGTGAAAATTAGTGTTTTTACTTGCAAATTACTTTGTTTTCATTCTGTTTCTTGTATTTTGCTTTTCTTTAGTATTGATTCTCTGTGTAGCACCTTGGTGTTACGTGTGATGAAGACAAGAAAAAAATGAAACTACTAACGAATCTTATGCAGGATGTGGTCAAAGACTTTTATTAAAACATCTTGCATGTGATTTTTAGAGTAGTTGCACATTTAGTTTCTTAAAGGGTAATGAACACCATGCATGCTTTGTTTGCTTTTAGTTTGATTGCATGTTTTAACCATTAGAGTTGGGCCTGCCTCCTAATTTTATTGGCACTTCGCATAGGCATTGGTGAGAGGGAACGACCCTAAGTGGTGATGGACTGAAGCCAAGCTCTTTTGAACCACTCTAAATAACTATGGATGCAACAAAAGTTGTAGACAACGGGTGCTGGAATGGTATTGCGATGATTTATTCACCGGATCAATACCCACCCAAATGGATACCTTAACTAGAACCTTTTGTTTGTAGAGACCAAAAGCCTTCTATCTGTTGGCTCAGGCGTTGTGATATGTGCATGCCGAAGACACCTCTCATGTACTCCTTAGTTAGAGATAGAAAGTTCTTGGGAAGTGATGCCCGTTGAACTTGAAGCTTAGTATGCCTGAGAAGTGAGTGCACTATAAGGGGGAGCTTGGGCTACCAAGCATCTAGCTATCTGGCTAAGTGTTGTATTTTATGGTTAGAGGATTCAACAGATATTGTCCTTGCTAGCCATAGGATTTGTTGTAAATGTGCTTGATTGTCTTGAGTCAAGGTGAAACAAACATTTTGTCTTCCATGATTGTCAAAGGTTAAATTAAAAACAAACTTTCAAAAAGTGCTCATAATCAACTTGGATTTCAAAATCAACAACATTCAACTCAAAACACAATCCGAACAAAGGTCCAAATTTGTCCAAGTATTCATCCAACATTTGAACATGGCTTATCAAAACATAGAATGTCTTTGTTTCAAAATTCATGTCACTTTAGGCTAGGTTTTGCATAGTCCCACTTAGGTCCTAAGGCATATTGTCATCACCTTTCATTTTAGTCCTTTTCATTGCAAGCATCCTCATTTTGCACTTAGGTTTTAAAATCATTTCCCTAGGTTTGCATTTCATTGTCATATCCAAGACAAATTTTCATTTAGGTTGCCCCTTGAACTCGAAGCTTGGTATGCCCGAGAAGTGAGTGCACTGTAAAGGGGAGCCAGTGCTACCAAGCGTCTAGCTATCCGGCTAAGTGTTGTATTTCGTTAGAGGATTCAATAGATATTGTCCTTGCTAGCCATAAGATTTGTTGTAAATGTGCTTGATTGTCTTGAGTCAAAGTCAAACAAACATTTTGTCTTCCATGATTGTCAAAGGTTAAATAAATAAAAAAAAAAAAAACTTTCGAAAGGTGCTCATAATCAACTTGGGTTTTCAAAATAAAAAACCTTCAATTCAAAACAAAATCGAAACAAAAGTCCAAATTTGTCCAAGTATTCATCCAACATTTGAGCATGGCTTGTCAAAACATTGAATGTCTTTGTTGCAAACTTCATGTCACTTTAGGCTAGGTTTTGCATAGTCCCACTTAGGTCCTAAGGCATATTGTCATCTCCTTTCATTTTAGTCCTTTTCATTGCAAGCGTCCTCATTTTTGTACTTAGGTCCAAGAACATTTTCCCTAAGTTTTCATTTCATTTTCATATCCAAGCTAGATTTCCATTTAGGTGACATTCTTGCATTATCCTTGTCATGCTAAAATTAGGTCTTGCCTAGGTTGCATTTTGCATATTCCAAGTCATTGGTCTTCGCATATCCTTGTTATTGTATTGTCATCTTGTCTTGGCTTCATCTTGTCATATCATGTCCTTAGATAATTTTCATATCCTAAGTCATTGTCATAATCATTGCCTTCCTACATTTAGTCTCAAAAATTTGATTTGTCGAACTTGGAAAATCAAAACTTTGGATAATACAATAAGTTGTTGTTAGGGAGTCTTGACCTAGTCTAAAAATTTGTCCTTTTATTAATATCATTTTTGTCAAACCTAGCTTAGTATCCAAGCATATAGGTGAGACATTGTCATTTTGTCCTATCATCATTTGGTCCTTTGTCCTTTAAGGTCTTGGCTTCATTTCAACTTCCCAAGGTTGAGTCTTTAGGTTTGCATTTCAAAAAGTTTGTCCAAATCTTGAAAAACAACAAAAACATTAAGTTGCATTGTCATCCTTTTAGGTTGCATTTTGCATATTCCAAATCATTGGTCTTTGCATATCCTTATCATTGCATTGTCATATCATATCCTTAGATCATTTTCATATCATATCCTAAGTCCTTGTCATAATCATTGCTTTCTTGCATGTAGTCTCAAAAACTAGGTTTTGTCATACTTGAGTAATCCAAATCTTTGAATAAACCCTAAGTCATTGTTAAGAAGTCTAGACCTTATCAAACTTTTGTCTTTTTGTCATCAATGTCATTTGGTCAAACCTAGCTTAGTATCCAAGCATATAGGGGAGACATTGTCATTTTGTCCTTTTGTCACTTGGTCCTTTTGTCCTTTGAGGTCTAGACATCATTTCAATTTCCTAAGGGTCTCATTTTTAGGTTTGCATTTCAAAAAGTTTGTCCAAATCTTCAAAAACAATAAAAACATAGGTTGCATTCTTGCCATAGATTGCATTTTCGTCTATTTAGGTTGCATTTAGTTGCATATCATACATCATCCTTCTAAAATCAAAAATCCCAAAAACATTGCATAGTGACATGTCTATTGAAACAAGGTTCCAAGCACCAATGATGCAACAAAGTTTGATGTATCAACAGACAATGCAATCAAATTTTAATCCAAGGCAATCACAATTATATCCAACCCAACAACAAGGCAATATCGGTCAAACTTTTTATGATGAAACATGGCTCCAAATACAAAAAATAGAGGAAAAACTAGTTCAAGAAAAGGAGATTTTGGAACAAAAAGTGAAAAACATTGAGCAGAATAGATCACAAATGTCCAAAATGTTTCAAAAATTTCTAGGTCGAAATCCAAAGATTCAGCCAATTCATGTAAGATCTCTTATTGAACGATCAGACATACCAGCTCTCCTCTCACAAATAGAGATGATGAAACAATTTCAAGAAAAGAGACAACAACATTATGTGCCTTCACAACAAGAACAAGAAGGTGTTTACTATCAATCAGATTTTCAACAGACACAACCAATGGTCCAACATATAAAACCAATGGTCCAATTTCAACAATATGTGCAACCAACTATACAATATCAACAAATGGTTCAACCAATGGTGGAATATCAATGTCAACAACTACAACCAAACATTCAGAAACAAAGGTTGTAGCACACACCAACCCAAGTTTCAAACATGTCAGAACAATTGAACCAAGTCCAATATCAAAACATGACATCAAACCAAGACCAAATTCTTTCCAAACAAGTTCAAATTCCATATACAACTATGTCAAAACCTTGAAAGAAAGGTGGCTTTATTGCAAGGCTCTTAAGAAAATTACCAAGTGAGTTCTTTGAGGAAGATCAAGATAATACAATTATGTCTAGCAATGCCTCATCCCCCCATAAACAAATTGACTCTCCAGTGGCATCTATCCCTACACCTTTAGAAGTTTCACAAGAACCTTCCATATTGTCCTCATCAAACAATACACCCTTTGATGAAATTATCCAAGGGCTATCCATAATTGATTGCCAAGATAATCCAATTCATGATGCACATCCTTGTCATGTTTTAGAAATACAAGACCCAATGCCACCATGCACTTTATTGCCATTACCTATTTTAGAGGACCCCATTCAAAGTCCCTCTTCCTCATGTTCCAACATTGATTCCTTGCCAGAATCCATCACAAATGTTCAAAGTGCATTTCCTTCATGCCAAAATAGTAATCCCTTGCCAAAATCCCCCATGCATATCCAAAGTCCAACCCCATGTCAAGAGGATAATTTAAAGCATGAAGAAACGTGTCTTGAAATAGATCAAGATCAAGATCCTGAAACCTTATCATCCCATCCAATTGTTGACCAAGATCCCATTTCCCCAGACACTCGCAATGATTCACTTATTCCTGTCCATTCTATCCAAGAACACAATGTCCTTTCAAATCCCATTGACATTCCACTTCCTAAGAAAGATCAAGATATCCCGGTCCATCCAATCCCAAATGATCCCCTTCCATTTCATGAAAAAAATGTCCTTTCAAATCCCATTGACATTCTAGATATCCCTTCCATCCTTTTCGATGATCCCATTAAAAGTCCAGAGCAAAGCAACTTTAAAGAGGATTCCAATGATCTTCCTCCTTGTCAAGATCAAATTATTCCTTTAAATCCTCCACCAGATCCTTTTGTTCCTCCATCTCCTTGTCTTAATGCTCCATATACACTCCAAGATCACATTTCTTTTGATGATCCCATTATTTCTCCCATTCCATCTCTTGAAGAGCCTGTCATTGAACCATGTCCACTACACAATCCTAGTCCCCCTCATGATCCTAATTCCCCTCATGATTCTAACGTGTCAGTGCAAGATGTTCATGAACCCTCAACATGCATAATGGGTTCTTCCACTTTGGTGCAATTTGATCCACTTCAAGATCTCATTATTTCTCTCATATCATATCCACCTCATAATGGACTCGCATCTTCTTCCCAAAGAAAAGAGTATCCTACAAGTCAAGATATTCATAAAGGTAAAGGAGTAGATCTCTATAAGCAAGAATCTCTCCATATCAAAGAAGATCTTAAGGGTCATGTCTACACAACTCGCTCTCAAGATGTTGGTATCCCTCCATCACAATCCAAACGTATCCCTTCCCCATCATCCCTTCCATCCATCTTAGGTCCTTATATCCCTTCATCCTTTATGTAAGGTCAACAAAGGCACACATCCTTGAGTAAATTTCATGAATCCAAAAGAAGTCCATTTCATTCCTATCCATCCATGCATTCCTTTCCCCGTCCAAGCAATTTGGATGCCAAGTATAAAAGTCATAAGTCTAAAAATCCACATGTATTCAAGGATCAACATGTCAAAGCAAAGACAAATATGATCTATAAAGAAAAATAAATACCCAAAAGGTCACAAAGGCCCATTGCTCAAAAACAAAAGTTAAAATCTATATGGGTTCCTAAATCCCTTGTGCAAGCAATGCACTCCAAGGAACCACAAAAGCATGAAAAATAAAAAACCATGTGGATCCCTAAGTGGCTCCTTGAAGCACAAAAGCCTAAATAAAAATCCAACTTGGCATCCAAAGTTGCTATTCCTCCATCCAACCCTCTCAAATTTGTTCCTCCATCACCTTCTTCATCCATTTTGGGCTCTTATATCCCAAAATCCCAAGCTATTCCTCCATCAAAATCTCAATATCCAAAATACATCTTTCCTCCATCAGTCCATCACCCCTCAAGGTGTGTGCCATTGTTGATCTTGCCTTCATTTCCATCCACTGAATCCTAATTCTTCCAATACCCTATCCATTATCCAATGCATATTTTCCATCCTTCCATCCCTCTGGTCCAATCCTTTGCATAAATCCTTGCCTTAGTTTCATCTTATTTTCCATGTCCCTATCCTACCAACGTCTTTGAGCATACCTTTAAAGGTCATGGTCCATTTTTTTTCAAGGCTACTATCCAAAAAAAAAAGAGATGCTTGAGTCCTTCTTCCATCCCCTATCATGTGTCCATCTTCTATTGAAAAAGTCAAAAAATAAAAAAAGTGAACAATTGAAAAAAAAAAAAGAAAAAAGAAAAAAAAAGTAAAGCAAAAATAATTCGTCCACTAGTGAAAACTTGGCAAACAGGCACCTTGGGCAAGTACCGTGATGAAAACCTGGCAAATAGGTGTCATGTGTAATCTATGAACTTCTTACACACCACACTTGGGGGCATGTTTCCTCCTTCATATCCTATTTCCCTTCATTATCCTATCATACCATGTCATACCCTACATATCCTATTGTCCCTCATGTCTAGTTTCCCTTTCCACCTTTGATCTTGACAAGGCTGAGGATTGTCATGAGCATCATGCATCTTGTTTGTAGCTTTTAGTCCATCATAGCTTTTGGTATTTATCCATTTGCTTATTATAACCTTTCATCCATATTCCCTAGCTTATTGCAATTTTTTGCCACTATCTCGTATCCTATCCCGACCTTCAGTCCATGTCCCTTATCCATTCTTGGTCTTTCTTATCCTATCCATATCTTATCACTATCCATACACTCTTTTTCATTCCTTGATCTTGATCTGACATAAGGAAGCAAAAATTTAAACATGGATTCAAAAACCTTTTGACATGTCCCTCATGCCATCTTCCTGCTTTACATTGTCATATCCAGTCTCTTGTCCCATCACGCAATAGCCCTTGAAAATTGCATCTGTATTGTCTCCATGATAAAAGTCCTTTGTCTTCCCTCTATCCACCATCATTTCAGAAAGCCTATTTATTCACCTGTCATATTCCTTGCCTTGCTAGACACTGGGGGCAAAATCCCTAAAAATTGAAAAATGTCTTGAAATAATCCAAAAACATAAAAAAAGTCATGTGTTCATTTTCAGCTAAAATGTCAAATCCCTAAAAATCATATAATGTCTTGAAAAAATCTCTAAAAATCAAATAATGTCCTGAAAAAATTCCTAAAAATCATATAATGTCGTGACAAAATCCCTAAAAATCATATAATGTCCTGAAAAAATCCAAAAAAATCAAATAATATCTTGAAAAAATCCCTAAAAATCAAATAATGTCCTGAAAAATTCCCTAAAAAGTCAAATAAAGTCCTGAAAAAAATGAACAAAAAATTTTCAAAACATCAAAATCCAAAAAAAATTCCTTTGGCATTTTGCATTTTGTTAATAAATGGTACCCTCTATGCATAGATAGATCACTGAGCATACATCCAACGACACTCAATCACACATTGTGCTTTAATGAAATCATGCATTAACAGATGAACTTTTCGATCAAACCAGACATTCAAACTGATTAAACTTGTCATATCCATCAATCAACATCAATATCATTTGTCCTTGTCACTATTATCATGGGTCTTATACAGGGTGTGGTATACTTGAAACCAGACTGTGTCCTATCTTAGATGGGGTACCACATTCCCTAAAACTAGACAGCATGATCGTTCCTGTTTTCCACCTTTGACAATGACAATCAGATTGTTTGTTTGACTTGGTTGAATTTTTGTGTCCTATCTTTTTATTGGTTTATCTTTGGCTTCGATCATGTTCCTATGTTGCTTGATGATGTTACTGAGTGATTTAGAGTAACCGGGATGGTTCATGGTCCCTTTTGTTTTTTTTGTTGTTGTGTTTGCTATTTGTGGAATGTTTGTCACAAACTGGGGCAACTATATCATTGGGTGTTTGTGATAAGTACGTTCGCTTTGTGAACGCCGCACATATCTCAACCCTTGATGTATGCACCCTAGGATGCTTCACTCATTCCTTGTGTGCGATGTGTCTATTTTTTTGCAAAAGGGGTTGCATTTCAGCTTTGGCCTTCCATGCCATGATGCTCTGCATCTGCTTTGCTACATTAAATAAAGGTTCTCACCTACTTCTGTGCATTGGTGAAAGCAAATTTTTCTTCATCTCTAACTGTCCTTTGTCTAATTTCTTCTTCCTAACATTTCTTCTATCAGTTTGGGCAGTCAGTTCGGTCTAGTTCTCTGATCTCCAAAAACATAAGTGGCATCCTACATTCACTGGTTAGTACATTTGCATTATATCAAGCATTTTATCCATTTCATATTATAAATGCATCAAAAACACATAAAAATATATCCATAAATGTTCCACAATGGTACATAAATAGTGCATAAGCCATCCATACATGCAAAGTAAACATAGGCCATAACACATTGCATCCCATCATATAGCTGCATATCATATCATATATCAAAAAAGTATCGGAGTACAAAATTGGATTGTCTGTCCTAAGTATGGCCCATAGGCTAAATACATAATGTCATACTAGATATGTCTCTGTCATAAGGATCATGTGCCTCTATCACTGGGTGTTCCCTCTGTCCTCATCCCTGCCATGTCTCAAGGATGATGTCCCTCCTATCCCTGGTCTTGGCTGTGATGGTCTCCTAGGTCCACTCACCCCCATGCTACTCACTGACCTCCGAGAACGTGGCCTACTCTCTGTCCTTGACCGTGACCGATATGATGCTACTCTCTGCTCTGGTGGAACTGTACTCTCATATAATGTCCTCCAATGGCGTATCTCATCTCTGGTCTCTACTAACATTTGTGCCATCTCACGTGCACTGACATCTCTAATCGACCCAATATACTCGATCACTCTTTGCTCTACTTGTTGTGCCTGCGCTATTGCTATATCTCAAGCCATTGTAAGTCTGGCTATCTCTGCTCTGAACTGATCCTACTCTATCCTCAAGATAGAATTCTATCTCTCTAATGTGGCAATGTGATCATGCTGACTCGCTATGGTGGCCCTAAATATCTCCATCTCCTCTACACTAGTTGTCTCTGGCTCTATGGGTATATCTTGCAATGACTCCTGATCGGCTGGATCTAGCTCATCCTCCTCATCCTCATCTCCATCTGCATCACCCTCTCTATCCTCATCATCCCCCTCATCCTCATCATCACCTCCATCCTCATCATCCTCCTCATCCTCATCATCTCCCTCCTCCTCTCCAGTGAGTGGGAAGTCCTCCTGTCTCCTAGGTACCGGAATATCAGGATCTGTCAATGGCACAGGCCGTCATCGTGCAAACCATCACTCATACTCCTCTATCATCCTGGCATCCAAAACATCTGATCTCCAATCCCACTGTCTCTGCTATAGCTGTGTGAAGTTGGCATATGCTATGTGTGGCTGAATCATCCTCCCCCACTGACTCGTCTCTTTGTGAGATCGGGCAAAGTGTGCAGTCCCTCTTGGTACATCCTGCCTCTCTCCAAACTGTCATCTAACTCTCTTTGGCAAGTACATCTCAATCACTCTTTGGTGATTCACTGGTCGCCCAATCGGGTATCTATCCTATCTGCAATACGGTAGCTCCTCACTATCATCTGACCATCCAGGGAAATCAAGATATGGCCTCCATGAGAACTCTCTCAATCTGTCTAGCTCATGTCGCCAATACAATATGTATCTGAAAGGACCCTATCTTAATGTACCCCATAGCAGTACACATATGGTTGATGTGGTACTACCTATCTCTCTACAATCGGTCGACATATGGCTATGTGCTCAAATGCCCATACCTGTAACAGTGTGACCCCACAGCTCAAAGTCTGTACCCTCTGATATGCTATCTGATGTAGCTGAAAATATAGCATGGCAAGCACACATGGTCCCCATGCATATATAGTCCCCTCTATCGCCATCCACTCTAGCACTCTTCCCCATCCAATAGGGAATCCATGTCCTCATTTGTCCCTTGCTAATAGGCATGCTATAACCATGGCTATCACCACATATCGCTGATCATACTCTGATGCCATGGTCTCCTAGCCAATCTCCCTCTCTATGATATCTAGATCATTTGCATCGCACTCAAATAATCTGCACAAATCATCTCTCCCTATCTTAGGGTCATATACTATCATCTCCCCATGAATTAGAATGCGGAGGATACGCCACATGTCCTCTAGTGTCACCGTCACCTCTCCAGTCGGCAGATGGAATAAGGAAGTCTCTGAATGCCATTGCTCTACCAGTGCGGTAAGCAGTCCTATGTTTTCCCTAATCTTGAGCATGAATGTAATATAGTATAATCCAAGTCCTGCTAATGTATCTCTGTCCGTGCTCCTGAGTCTATGTCACAACATGAAGCAGTCGGGTCTGTTCTCCCGCGTAATCAATGGATACTGTCGACTCTGCATCACAATTGGGGCATACTTTGTAAGTTTTAGGGTATTCTCCTAAGGGCTGCATTTTGTTGTTTCATGCACAAATCAGGGTTTTTCTTATCTATTTTGACCTATCCTACCCTTATCCCTCTTTCCGAGATCATCCGTGCGCTGTTTTCGGTCAAATTAGTTTTTTTAGTGCACAACTGCGCCTGTGTACCCTGTCCTACACTTGTGCAGCATCAAGTTGCACTTGTGTACCCTACACAGGCACAGAACATCCTCACACAAGCACAGAATGCACCCACATAGGCGCAGATGTCCCTTTTTCTCTTCCCTGTGGGCCCCACAATGTCCCGCAATCAAGCAAAATTCATGAAATTGACAATATAGGTTTTTGAAATACATACCACTGCTCCCGCATCATTCGGTCATCTGTAGGTGCGTATGCGTTCCCCAAGGTGATCTACCATTGGAATGTTTGCCGTCTCTATGCAAGGGTCCTTTTCCAGAGCAACAATTCCTCCACTTTGGCTAGTGCAAATGAGCTCTTTTCATTCTCTTTGTCTCCTATATAGCTCTTTGTCAGTACCTAGATGGACATGCATCCTCTCCATCTTATGCTGGTCCTGATCTTTTGTGCCTTCTATTGCTTGTAATTTGTGCATCTGATAATTCAAGCATCCAACCTTCGATTCTTGATCTGTTCGAACCTATCATTTTCTATTATTCTTATCGATCAATTGGCCTCTTTTCTAGATGTTTCTGGCCAATTCCTCAAGGGGGCATGCATATGTCATTGTCATTGTTTGGGGCATTTTCATTATTGTTCTTTGAAACAACGCTTAAAATTGCATTGTCTCAAAGAGGGGCAAAATGTAGACATCTAAAAATGGTCAGCGCTTGTGGAGTCATACTTTAACATTGGCGCATTTCCTTATTTTAGGGTTCTTGCATCGCATTAATATCTCTTCTATGTTGCGCACTTGGTCTTTATCATTTGTGAGCATTGAGTCCTTCTTCTGCATTCTTCATTTTTCTCACTTTCGAATTTGGTCTTGTCGATAACAATCTTTAGTTATGATTTTGGTCAATCTTATCCTATCGCATCAATGTGCGTGCTCATTTATCATCATTTTGGACATCATCAATCCTAATCGATGATAGAATTAGGGTTTTTGTCCTCTTGTCAATCTTGTCATCTTGCGATCGATTCGTCATCGATCCTCATTCTTGTCAATCTTGTCATCTTGCAATCGATTCGTCATCGATCCTCATTCTTGTCAATCTTGTCATCTTGTGATCGATTCGTCATTGATCCTTGCCCTCTTGTCAATCTTGTCATTTTGTGATCGATTTGTCATTGATCATTGTCCTTTTCAATAATATCAATTTTGATCAATTAGTCATTGTTCCTCGTCAATTGGTGCTTGTCAATTTGATCTCTTTATCAATCTTGGTCAATTTATCAATCAAATCATTTATCAGCATTGGTCCTTTGTCAATCAAAAACAAAATCATGATCAAATCGACCTACATCAATTATCTTTTGTCAAGACCTAATTGTCGTCCTTGCATTTCTAATTCATCTTCTAGGGTTTTATGATTTGTTCATTTAATCTTGTTTGTCATTTTCCCTCTAGGTTAAATAATTTATTTATTTATCCTAAGTCTTCTTTTCACAATTAAATATTTATTTAATTGGCTAATTAATATCATATCTTCTTGTGAATTAATTAATGAATGAAAAATTATTAATTAATTTACCTAATTTTCTAATTTCTATTTTCCTAATTTCCAATTCATCATTTCTAACCTAATTTTCTATTTCTCTTTTTTTTTTCTAATATTTCCCCTAATTTCATGGGAATGACATGTCAATTTTGTCATAATTTGTCAATCAATCAATTTTGCATAGCAATCTTGTCAATTTTGTCATAATTTGTCAATCAATCAATTTTGCATGTCAATCTTGTCATAATTTGTCATATTTGTCATTCTTGATTTGAAATTTCCTTTCAAATCTCTTCATGCTAATCTTGTCATCTCTCCAATTTGTCTATAAATTGGATGAGTTTCTTCAATCAATCAATCACATTTTGGAGGATCAATTAATCACATTATCGAATCTAATTACATTTTCAGAGAAATCAATCACGCTTCTAGTATCCTAACGCTACCATTTCATCTTGTCAATCTTGCTATGCCTTTGCATTTGTAGGTGAGATCCACAAACAAAGAAATTTGAAGGAGAAAGAAGGACAATGGAGAATTATGGAGGAGACATTCGTGTTTGTGATGGTTTGTATTTGATTTGAATGTCTTGTTTTCATATCTCTATTGAATGTTTTTAGGATTTCTTATCATTGCAATTTAGTTTTCGTGGTTGAGCTAGTCTAATTTGCTATTTGCTTTGATGAATTCCAAATTCCTATCTATAGGTATATATCATCTCGATGACTAGCCTTTCTTCTGTAACCGACACCCTTAGTGCTTACTGACTGAATATTTTTCTAGTATTAACTGACTAGGGTATATAGGATGACTTTGAACATAAAATTAATGACAACTTAGTAAATAGTAATAGGTGACTATTCCAATAACATGAAAACTCAAAAAGATTTAATGATAGTCCTTACATCACAATAAATAGTTTCATCAATAAACCAAAATAAGTCTTCAAGCTTACAATACTTTCGCATAACTGAGTGACTAACACTAGTAACATAGAGGGAGTAAAAGCTACACGACGCTTGAGATTACATCATCCTAGGTCCATTAGAGAACATACCCATATATATTATATAGATAAGTCATCCACAACTTCAATAGTATGCAAGATTTTCAATCATTATTATAAGCAATTATTTATATTCATCTCACATTGCAATGTTGATGCAGGGGCTTTGCGGGGTCATGACTTTTGACTCAATTGTCCGATTGGGCCAAAATTTGATGTGGAAGTGTATTATGAGGAGTTTTTTGGATTTCTAATAGAACTTAGTTTGGTCAGACCTCATATCAATCAACTTTTCATGGTTTGATTCATTCATTCGAGGCTTCAAAAAAAGCTTTTTCTATTTTTTCGGGATTTTAGAAAGTTAGTTTTTTAATTTATTTTTGAACTCGTAATATTTATGGGATTATAAAGTTGGCAATTTTTGATGTAATAATTTTTTTAATATTTCTATAAGATTTTGTGATTTTTGGGATAGATTTGAAAATTTTCATAAATAGCAAATTTTGGATTTGGTAAAAATCTACCCAAAAGGGAGATTTTTAGTTTGTTTAAATAGGCTCTTTTTTCATTATAATGCATAATGGTTGGAGTTTGCAAAGAAATAATATTGAAGAAAGTTTGATCTAAACTTGTATCAAATTTGTATGTTTACATTAATGGTATTGATTGTGTTTTAATTGGCTACATCAAATGTAGTTAGTGCAAAAAAATTTATGCACAAGGAAATTCTTCCACACCATCACATCATTCTCATAATGAAAATATAAATCTTACTTAGAGAATCACATGTGCTATAAATATTCCATCTTAAATAACTAGATCAGTTTACTCAACCAAGAGGTAAATGTAGAGGTTATCAAACACATCCATGAAGTACATTTAAATTTACATAGAAAGGCTCAATTACATTACTACATTCATGAAGAAAATTATGATCAATAACATGACACACACAATCCCCTTTATCATATATTCATGAAATAATCCAAAGATATATGCATCATGAATCCAACATGAGGGTACTTTTCACTTGATCAAAGCAAAGATGACCAACACTTAGTCATCGAGGAATATCTTCATAAGGTTCATCCTTATATTCCCAACCCAACTTAATATTAGATATTATGATACAATTATGGTATTCACATAGCTTAATCAAGTAATTTTTCCATGTCAACACAATGATGTCATGAAGAAGGTGTTACATTAACACTTCAAATTGCACACTATACAAGATAAGGTCAACACAGGACTATGAGTAACAATGTTGAATATTTTTTATGTATAGGAAATGATCAATCCAATCAGCCATGAAAGAAAATCCACATGACAAACTTACATTAAAAAATACTTTCACAACTTCAATACGAGGATTCCCTCAATATTCAACACAACAAAAGTACTAGTGACATACAATATTCAATATTTACATTTAAAATTCAACTTCAACCACTACCCAAGGTAAGGTCAATACAAATTGAAAATTACAATTTTGAGGATACAAGATACTAGAATATTTTTATCACAAGTGTACTTATTATGGAAGGCTAAGTCAATATCTAATTATGCTCTCAATGCAAGGTACACCAAGTAAAATCATTCTATAAAAACTTTCATAAAATACTACAAATTAATAGTCATACAATTTCTTTCACCAATATAATAAGTAATGAAAATGTGGGGACATAAGTTATTGATGCAAATTATCTATTATGATAAGAACACTTTTCATGTATCATTTTCGAATACAAGGATTGTACACATGCAAAAAACACATCAATATCAATTTTTTAATCAGCTTAAGCATATAAATCATTCTTAATTATTTTTCTTATTTGATGTCATCACTATCATCAGGTAGTATCCAATGCTTCAAATATTATCAATCAAGTAAGAAATTCAAACAAGGTGATGATGGCTCTCTACCACCAAAAAACCATAAACTAAATAAATATGATGGCTCTTTTCTCCCAAACACCACACAAATTATTTTTTCTACAAATGGTGACAGGGACCTAGACTGGTGGCATTAACAAGAAGGTGTGGTAGGAACTTTATAATAAAACTTACCAAAAATTGGCAAATACATTTGAGTGAGACATGAAAACTAACAACTACACACTACTTGCTATGAGACAATCAATAAAACTAGGGGATCAACTTTCAATCTTTATCTTATTGTAACAATCAATAGGAAGATTATTACATTGATTGTATCACTATCTTTATTCATTAAATACCTATTTGAAGTATGCACATTCTCTTCTTATTTGTGGTTATTTTGCCTAATTCAAAAGGACTGCGTTCTTTTCTTTCTAGCATCACTATTTCATGACTCTTGAGGGATTATGAGTTGGTAAAGCTCCACTAGAAAATAACTACTCTTACTCTACTATCTAGAATGTATTACGATCTATCACTACTACAACCCGATACCTCAATGATAGATGTCAATTATTTTCTAGTTGAGACCCCTTCAACATTTGATGGTATTTTCTTTTTTTCCTATCCCAAAACTTCCTCTCTGTTACACTTTTTCTAGCATTTCCCCCATCCAAGAAATTCCTCACTTCCAATGACTTGTCATAACTATATTCTATTGATAATGACTCGTCATAACTATATTTATAAGTGAAACAAGAAAGAATTAGTAATACACCCAAGAGATTCTCAAATTTCCTCAAACATAGACATCTTACATCACACAAATCTAGAACAAAACACACAAAATAGAAGAAAAAGGGGTCTATGCTCCAACATCATAGAGGAACCTATCCTTCCCTAGTAGGTGTACTAACACGTATAATACTTCCTCCCTAACTACCTAGATGACCCTTACTAATTCAACTATTAATTCAATTTGGATGTATTTATGCTACATGTGTTAAACATTATTTGACTTGGAGGTTTGTGTAATCAATTTCCACAATTAAGCATAATGAAATCAAGGTCCTAGAGATAAACCTTGTCCTTTGGTACCAAGATGTAACATCCTAAAAAATTAATTAATACATAATTCACATAATTACACAAAATAGCATAAATTAAAGAAACATGTTAAATTTCCATAGATGATAGACATATTTATATTACTTACAAGAAGGTCTTAGTACAATAAATCATTAAAAATTAGTATTCAAGGATTTGTAATCCCTTACATGTGACCATAAAGTTTATTACACAAGCATAGAACTTGGAATCCTCCCAAGGAACCTTCTATAACCTAACACCTATTATGGGCATGAACATTTTTAGAGCATATTTCCACCCTACAATGAAGTTATTACACTTATTGTTGGAATTGAAGTTGTCATTGATGTCAACATATGTGTGCACAACTGAGTTATTGGAGTAGCCGAGAGACATACAGGACACCCACTGGATGAAGATGTAGTAGGGGTGAGAAGTTGTAGCAAATGATGTGTGCCCCAAATGAAGGTCAGAATGAAAGAGATGATGTTGTTACTGTTTGACTGAAGTGGTGTTGCTAAGATGTTGATGAATATTAGATTAGTTCATGTTGGCAGAATTGAGCAGGATGCATAAGGGATTAGATTAGGATAGCTATACTGATCAAGTGTTGTTCTGCTCAAGTGATCATATCAGAATAGCTAATCCAATCAAATGTTGTGTAGGTGAAGTGATCAGATTGGGATAGCTATACCGATCAAGCAGTGTGCATGTAATTTCTTCTCTCGTGGTCATATTTGAATAGCTCGGTCGATACCAAGTCATGTCAAGGAAAGTGTTATCGGCATAAGTCATGTCAATGTCAAGTCATGTGTAGTTTATATCATATCAAGATAGCTGAATAAAAGCGATGTAATGATTTTGTGTTATGTTGATAGAGTTAACTACTTCAATATCAGTATATCAGAATATATATGTCGACCAAGGGATCAAGGGTGTGTTATGGTATAGGTACTAAAGGCGAGATGACTAATTTACTCTATCCCAATAGACCATACAATCCTACCATATGCTTATTGAGATACCTTATGCCGATGCAAACACCATCAGAAGCGCATACAAGATCGGGACAACTATTTCAATAGAGGAAGAGTGAAGAAAAGACTTATTGGCATGATCATTGGCATAACTCATAGTGATAGAATGAATCTTTCTTAATCACTATAATAGATGCCAATATGGATAAGGTCTTTGGAGTTGCATTTTCAGAATAGCTATGCCAATTCCTTTTCATGTTGGGTCATAGGAATATGTTTGTTTTGATGGGTTACTATCAATGTGCTAAGATGATAGTATTGGTTGTTTGGAAGGGTTGCATTTGAGTTAACCTATGCCAATAAGGTTTCTCAACATGGAGATTGTGCTTTGGAATAGCCTATGGCGATAAGCAAAATCAAAGGTGAAGATTTCATCGAAGTAACTAATATCGATAGAATTTGCATAGAAGGATGTATATCGGG